>NC_143568.1:76760681-77063712 GCF_054136105.1 Typopeltis vanoorti
AGTTATGTCTTTTAGACAAGCAATGGAGGTTATTTTTGCTAATTAAACCTGAAATATCTCACCTTTTGAGAAACCAGTCAGCTTTGCTGTTTTCAAAATTATGGCTCCATCCAGACAGGCGCAATAAGGCCTGTATCGAATTCCGAAAAATCCATTGTTTTTCCCATTGTAATCAATACCATTGACATAGCAAGACATGTGACCATGTATTTTGCATATATGCTGTGCGAGTAATGTTTACGTATACAATTCATTGGCTGGTACGTGTATGTTCTGCAGGTGCTATTTCAACATGTAAACAAAGCATCGATATTCTTTCAATTAATCTTTTCACAGAATTAAAGATTGGTAGGGAAATTTTAGGTATGTCTGCAATGTACAAACTGCTGGAAAGAGAATCGAGACTTTCTTGTGAGAACAGATATTACTCATCAATTTTTGCCCATTATGAATGAATTGTGTCATTTCTGTCATATTATTGGTTTCTGGCCTTTTTAGCCCGACTTACTTTGGTCATAATCCCAAATAACAACATTTCACTGACACTGCACTTACAACCACATCAATTGAAGCACCCCATTCTTCTTGTTCACTGCTCTCCAAGCAAAAAATTGAGTTTTGTATCTTTGCTAATCACCCATACTCACCATCTAGGGTATCTCCTTGTTCTCTTCCCTCTTGTACTGAAAACTTTTTTATACATCTATCCTAAAACTATTTTTAAGTACATATAACTAGAATATTTTTATCATATCTCCTGTTTTCTGTCTGTCAACCTATTTTTCATCCTGCACAAACTTTGTTCCTCTTAAGGATGATTTCACTTACCTTGCTGTAAGTATATTTTATGACTATGACTTTGTTTGTGTTCACGGGACTGGTTTGACTGTTTTGAGGGATGAAAAAACCTGAGTTACTGGGAGAAAAAACCCTCCACTACCTTATGAGAACTGGTTAACTCACCTTTAGTTGAAAGAGACCAGGTTCTTCACATCATGGACAGGAATCGAACCCAGGTCTTTCCGACCAAAATGCTTTGTCTATACGACTGAGCTACTGAGGCTCCTTCAGTAATATATCAATAATAATAATAATAATAATAATAATAAAACTCTTATTAATAATGCCTGGTTGGAACATGAGTTCCAACCAGGCTTCCCTCATAGCTGTTGTTGTTATGTGCCATCGTCGTTTTCAACTCTTGATGATCCTGTGAACAAAGGCTCTCAATCTCACTTGACCTTTTGTCCTTTCTTTCAGTAATTGTAAGCTCAAGTTGGTAAGGTCCGTTATGTTTTGTCCATCCAACTCTTTTGTGGTCTTCCTCTTCTTCTCATGCCCTCAGTCTTCTCCAACATAACTGCATTTTCCAATGATTCATCAGCTCGCATAATATGAACAAAGTACATCAGCTTCTGTTTAGCAAGCATCGCTTCCAAGGAACATTCTCTATATTCTCTAAAACCTTCTTATTGGTCACTCTCGCAGTCCATGGGATTCTTAATAGTCTCCTCCATACCCATAATTCAAATGAATCAATTTGCTTTTTCTTCTTAATAATCCAACTTTCACATCCATACTTCACTGCTGGAAATACCATTGCTTTGACAATTCTTTCCTGTCCTTACTCACGCCTCTGTCTTTCATAATTTTTGTCAGGTTTAACATTGCTTTTTTTCCCCATGACTTTCCTTCTTTTAATTTCATCTTCACATTTACTATCATTTCTGATTCTGGATCCCAATAAATCATAACTTCCAACAATTTCTATTTTATCTCCCTCTATTATAAATTCATTTAAATTGCCAGAGACCATCACTTTTGTTTTGCTGATGTTTAAATTAAGCCCAGCTTTGTTACTTTCCATCTTAAACCAAAGAATCAACCACTCTAGATCTTTAGTTTAAGCTATGAGGGTTGTATCATCTGCAAATCTTAAATTATTTTTCTGACACCAATCTTAATTCCAGCTGGATCTTTGTCTAAATCAGCCATTCTCATAATATATTCATTAATGGTAGGGTGACAGTATCCAATCCTGCCTGCCCCCCCCCTTTTTTTTTTCACTCGAACACTGTCTATTTCTCCAAAGACTCTTTTTACTAAAGCTTCTTGGTTGTCATACAGTTATCAAGAGGATTAGATGCTCAGGCATTCCCATTGATCCCATTATAATCCACAGTCTCTCTAGTGATCCATGCAATCAAAAGCTTTCTTATAATCAATAAAACAAACGAATCTTTCTGAAATTCTCTTGTTCTTTCCATAATCCATTTCATGTTTGCCATTTAGTCTCTAGTTCCTCTACCTCTCATAAAGCCTGCCTGTTCTTGTGGCATTTCTCTATTCACATATGGCTTCAACCTTTGTTGGATCACTCACTTTCAGCAAAACTTTACTTCCATATGAAATTAAAGCAATGGTTCTAGAATTCTCACAATCTCTGTTTTTTTGAAAGGATGAATACTGATGATTTCCAATCTCTAGGCCAGTATATTTTCTTCCAAACCTGTTGAAAAATTTCATTCAAGTACTCATAGCTGTACTCTCCTTTAATTGCCATATCCTATCTAAAGGCTACAAAAGAATTAACAAAATAATTGTTTCTTTGATCACCTAACATCCCTCCCAATGTACAGCTTATAGTAATGTTGTTGGTGTTTTCTGTATTCAGAACACCTAAAAAAAAAAAAAAACTTCAAAGAAATATAATCTCTGCACTGCTTTCAAACTTTATGTGAAGATGACAGCCCTTTTCTACTCTCCTTAGGATCAACTTCCACCCTCTGTTTCAGATATGTATACACTTTGTACATAAACTTCTTGTTCTTGCATTTTGTTGTATTAATGGACAAACTGGGAAAGCCACGCATCCATCTTGAAAAACACAAGAAATATATCTGCTGCCACAAGTATGGTCAGTCAGATCTAGCAGACCATGCCTTGGGTTCCTTGCACCAAATCAGATGAGAGAAATCTACTATGCTTCAATGCACCAAATTTGCAGTGCATAAATGGACTGAAATTTGTCAACAGGTTTGGAAGAAAATATACTGGCCTAGAGATTGGAAAACATCAGTATTCATCCAATTCCAAAAAAAACAAAAAAAACCAGCTGAATCTTAAGAAGTATGGTTTGTGAAACTTCTAACATTTTCCATTTATTGTTTTGTGTTTTTATAATTTTTATATTGTATCTCAGTTGATTGTCTCTGTGAGAAAGAGAAAATATTGAAACTATTAAACTTGTGTTTAATTATATTTTCTGTGGTTTTCATTCCATTAAAGATTGTTGGTTTTTATTTTTTTTACTGGGTTTCCTCTCATCATCTGAAGTTGTCCTCCTTACTATGATGCCACCCTTCTTGTGATGAATTTGCTGATCACTTATGTATTCTCTCTATAGCATTTTTTTTTATTTACTGCTCTTGCTTAATGATGCTGCTCATCCATTTAATTCCTGTCTGAATTACTCACCTCATCCTAGATATGCAATCTGATATTGCTTCTTTCAAGCACTTGGACATTTCCATGCACTACTACTATCCTTTCCTACAACCATGGCATTGCTCTAAGCTGTCTCCTAAGTTTGTTATAATTACCAACTCTTGATTTTGACATATAATTTTCAACTGAAATCCTGTAGTTTCCTTTCAGGTCAAGATTGCATGATCAATCTCCCCATTTTTACATTATGCTGTCAACAGATCTTGCACCCTTAAATATCAGGTTCCCTTCATCATATAGTTTCAGGAAATTATCTCTCAACAACTGTATAAATTCCATTTCCTTTCTGTTTCCTTTCTATAAAGGTCATATCATGAATCCTTCATATTAATTCTCTGAACAATGATGCTTTGGCCATTGTTGTATCACACACCATGCTTGTAGCAATATACAGTTATAAGTTTTAGAAACGAAACTGCTCACTTGGTTATAACTCTCTTAATAAACTAGATGATCTTTCCTTTGCATACTCCCTTCAGTCACTTTATCATAGGCACTCTGTTTCAGCACTGTGCCTTTTCTATAGGTACTTTCATGGGCATGCCCCTCAAATTGGCTGCTCCCATTCCTCTTCTTTTTTCTAACCATGATCAGTTTTTAAAAATAATAATGAAATTTCTAACTTCTCATCAGCTTCCTTCATCCCATCAACCTCTATTCTTTGGAACAACTTCCCCATACTGTTTTTCCCACTGAGTACAACCTCTCACCCTTTAAGAAACACATCAACAGACTATGTTTTCCCCTTAATCACTTGCCCACACATGGCACTGTAGTGTTATAGGTCTTGTAATCTTTCATGTGTGGGATCATCATAAAAAATATAATATAATTTACACTATATTGTTCATTTGTAAACTTATCTCTTCCATAACCTCTAACAGTTATGTATTAAATATAACTGTTAGAGAAATGCACATTTATTATATTACATATTTTATTGTTTTTCATAAATAAAAGTAATTGTGCTTTTCTGAGCATTTTTGTTAATTAAATTTTCCCCTTATCTGTGTAGCTTGCATCTTCCAGTTTATTAAGGTTGGGCCAAGAAACAGACAAAGAAGCAACCAGAAATAGAGAGAGTGTTTATTTATTGTTGGACTTAATAGTTCAGGAGTCTCCTTTTTTGACAATGGACCTCTTGGAATCGTGTTTTCCATATGCCCTTTTAAGGAATGCCTACCATGCAGTTTATCGGTCAGATAACGTGTAACCCTTCCAGCAGAAGTTTTATTAATAAAGAACATTTTATTTCCAAATATGCAGAAATAGAGGTCACTGACCAGCAACAGCCTAAGCCATGTGAATGCCAGAGTGGATCAGTGAAGAACAATTTGCCCTATTATGAAAGCTAAAGCTTCATATTTCGTGGTGTGAAGAAGAGCCGTGCTGTATGTTTATATACATCAGTGTTAATGCATTTGTATTTAACAAGTGGGCTGTTGTCAGTGTAATGCTCAGTGTTACTGGACTGCTTGAGTTATTGGAGTATTTTTCTCTCCATTCTGTATAGTTAATGTAAGCATCATATGCAACATAATTGTATTGTAGAATTATCTAGTGTTTCACAAAACATGTACACACGCACACATATACGGATATTATATGTGTATATATACATTCCCTCACTTTCCTACACACAGACAAAAAATGCAGTTTTTTATGTTCTATAAAACATATGACGCCGATGGAAAAAAATTACATAACATGATATCCATTTTCATTATCACAACAATGCCAAAAATACCTCTAGTGTGAAAGAAATTATGTAATGCCATTGTCTGTCATTTTGGTGCCATAACTTTTTTTTATGGCTGCACAGTTTATAATTTCAGAAAAGATATTTCTTGTCATATATTCACTGTAATTTTTCTTACTGAAATAATTTTGCATTAAAATCTTTTACATATTTTTGCTTATTTTAATTTTTCAGTGTTTCTTTTTTTAAACATGTTTTTAGAACCACAGGCACTATTCAATAAAGGGAATATTGAGAAACAATTATACAGTAACATGTCACATTACTTGGACATTGAATTTTCAATATTAAACATCATCCATCATTCAGCCTGGTTGGCTGAATGGATATCGTATATCCAATAAGTCACAAGTTTGAATCCTGTTGTGGGCATGGATGTTTATGTCTTTAGGCAGAAGATGAATTTCATTGTCCAGTGATTAACACTTATTGGAAGTCTGAAGTGACTGCTAAAAGTAAGATTTTTGGACTATTTAATCCTTATCCTATCCATGGTACTAATGTACAATAGGTTTACAACCTTTTGTGAGTGGGATTCACATAAAAAAATAATAAAAAAAAAAGCTGAGAAGAAATGTAATTATATTTTTTATAGATTTTTTTTATCAACAGTTTTGCATAGTTTCCGTTATATACTTTCTAATAGAAACTGCTGTACATAATGCTGCTGTGATTTGTTTTCTGATTAAAGCTATTTTGAAATATGTCACTGTGTATAAAGTTTAATGTTATTGAAGTTTGTAAAATCCATTAAACCTGATATTCCTCTTATTTAAGATAATTTGTCATCTTTAGAAATAATGTTTATTTATTTGCAGCAATTTAAGAGAAATAAATATCACAATGACAATAACATGCCTGTCAGTTGCTAATTTAAGTGAGAGACTCTTGATTTTTGATTTTCATTCTCTCACTCCTCTGATTGGTACAGATTTTCCCCCCAATTTTGTTAAATGCTGTGTTAGCATTTTTAATCATTGATGGTTAAAAATATTTACTTCATTCATTTTATTTTCTTATGTATAATTTTAAATGAATGCTTTTCAAAAAAGTTAATACTTTATTATTCCGAACGTAATGGAATTGATTAACAGACAAACATATGCAGAACATGTTCACTCCTGTTTCCATAGGGTGGACTGTGTTCACTTGTTTTTACAGAAATCAGACATGTAAATGGAATAACTTGGAAAAACACGGAGATTTACTTGATACCATATAGTTTAAGTTTGTCACTTTAAGTTCAAATATAATTCATTTACTTGACAACAGAAAGAATGATTCTTGTATTTGATGTTCTAAGTTGATCCTGTATATCACCCAGTTTTCTAAAGAGCAATCAGGAAGTGCTGTATTGAAGACTACACTCAGTTAGCATGGCGACTATACTATATGCTCCACATGAAAAACGGAATTGCATGTAAGTGGTATGATACATAAGAATTCTGTCCGCAGGGACTGAATTTCTTTCTTTAATTAAAATTATAATTTTAATTGAAGAAAGAAATTTTAATTTTCTTCAATTAAAATGATAATATGAATAAATGATAAGTTAAATAATAACTTGAAAAACACAACAGGAACAAAGCACTATTTTTGGAAAACTTTATGGCTCAACATGATTAATGATTGGAGGCAATTTAATTGTGCAGCCATACAAAATTGCTGGCTAAAGCTCATGACAATTAATAGAAATGAAGCTACAGCACATAAGAATGAAATTGAAGAATGGTTTAATGATTTCAGTATTTCATCTGTTGCAGAGACATCATCAGTTGTGCAATATAAAGCTGTAAAATACACAAAGGAAGTGGAAATGATTAGACTAAAGTCCTATTGGAAGGAGACATATTGCTATCAGAATTAACAAAATAGCCCTCCATCAGTCCACATTCCCTCTCAGCACATACAGATGACAGTAATCTATTACTGTTCCCTATATCTAGGATACCTCAGAAGAAATAGCCAGAACTTTAAAGAAATCTCTGTTCATCTTTTAAGCTCCATATCAATCTTAATACACTTATTTGCTCTGTCCTTCTCATTTTCAGAGTGTATATTAAGTTCCTTGCACCTGAAAATTAAAGAGCCTGTAAGATCTTTATCCTCTTCCAATGCTGATCTGGGGCAGGGGAGAATCTGCCAAAAGCCTTTAGGTAATGAGTTCCAGCAGACTATGCCTTGGACACTACCTTCAGAATTAAATGGGGATAAAAAAGCTACTATGCTCCATTACAGAAAGTGCAAACAAGGACTTTTTTTTGAATCAGAAGCTGCTCTTAAATACCAGTCTAATCTAAATAAATATCAATGTATAAAACTCTCCAAGATATAGGAAATTGTAAATCTAAGGCCTGCTGCAATAACCAAGGCCTTGTCTACTAGCACACATAGAGGGGGTTGTACCCTTCCTAATTTTATTCTAATCATTTTCACTATCTTTATTTTATAGTCTTTCAGATCATGATTTCATTCAAGTTTCATCTCTAGTGGAATATTTCACAACCTTGTGTCCTTTTAGCATTACAACAATTCCGAGTGGAAAGATTTCTGAGATTTTTACTTCTCTTTTCTGTGGTCAGATTACTATATCTGTTTTCCAGATCCTGATATGTGTTGTGACTGTGTGACAGAAATTATCCATGTTGGAATGAGTGTCTTCATTTTCCACTATTTTCAAATTTCCAGCCCAGTATTCAAGCTTGCATTTTCCATGAGGTGTGAAGGGGGAAACATATTGTAAGTGGCATGAGGCAAACTCCATCTTCATACACAGCCTTCGCTGAAGCTTGCAATATTTGCAGAATAGTCTTTAATAGCGCAAAGACTGATGGAAAGTTAATAGTTTGAAGACTGAAAGGCTAAATTTAGAAAACTTGCTTTCTGTGTCAATGGCAGTTTTGACTTCTAGTCCCTTGTAAAAGCTGTCAGTAGTTTCTGTCCCACCTACCATCTGTTTTCCCACTTCTCTCTCACCCAGAATATCAGTATTGCAGTATCACCTAAAGATAAAGCTAACCTCATAGCATCATTCTTTTCATCTATCTCCTATATAGTGACTAAGTTGGACACCTTCAAATTTATCTGGAATAATTGTATCATATGACTCCTGTGGCTTTCTGCAAAAATGGCATCAACAACAGAATCTAGAATGACCTCTTACCACAAAGGCTTTTGGTCCAGTTGTGATCGTGAATTAATGCCTATCCTCTATCATCTCTAACTTTATATTATACACAGTTTAATAGACAACTTCCTCACCACCTGAAAAACTGTCAACTAATCCCAAACCACTAGTATATATTCTGCCAGTGAAGATCTAGCAGATCTCCTTGCCTACCTCACCCACCTCAGAACATATGCCATGAAAAGATTTGGAAAAATGAGTGCTGTTTCACTTGACATTTCCGTGACATTTGAAAGGATTTGGCATCAAGGGCTTCTCAGCACATTGCCATCTACAGTCTGCCTTCCACCCTTTGTAACTGGATTTTCCAGTTTTCTCTCAGATCATTCACTTCATGTTATGGTGGAGGGTGAGAGAATTCTGTTACAGTCATAACCCGAATTTACATGGTAGATGGGACCAACAAAAAGCGCGTAAGTCGAATTCGCATAACTCGGGTATAATTTTGCATACAAACATACAATTAGTTAATTGGGACCAAAGGTTTACAAAAACACCTATATTTTTTAAGAAATATAATCATAATTGTAGTTTTTCGTACATAAGAGAAAAAAGAAAGTTATTTCGATGTCAATGGTCTCATAAAATCTAATAGATTCATATGACGGCATAATGTCTTTTTCTTGCCACGCAAAATTTCTTCATAGCAAGCTAATGATTTTTTTATTCCTTACCTTGTGGCTACAATTCATTCCTCATTAGAATCTATGTCCTCCAAAATCTGTAAACCTTTCTTTTATGATTGTTCTTACTGTGGATTCCTGTAGATCAAACTTCTTCGCTAGCTTACAAATTTTCATTCCGCCTTCAAAATCCTTAATAATGTTGAGTTTTGTTTCCAAAGTCAATGTTTTTCTTTTCTTGCTAGCTGTAGAAGAATCGGACTTGCTTCCTTTGGACGACATTATTATTTTTTATGTGATAAAATTTTTATCAAGAATATAACATTAAACAATCGCAAGGTTTGTAAACTATAAAAATCCTGTATGAATGGAAACCGTGCAAAACACGTCAGTGCTTGTTCACAGCATGTGCGGCACTGGCGAATGCAGCCGGCAGCGGAAAGATATGACTAGTGGTGTGGTGTGGTGGGGCGGGAATACGTACATATAAGAAACCACGTAACTCCGGATTCGTGTAAGTCGGGGGTATGACTGTATTTTATCTACCCACTTCCTCATATACATAAATTACTTGCTCTTATTGATCCCAAACCCTATTCACAGTTTTGCTGATGATAGCACTCTCCACTTAAACCATGCAGTGCTCAAACATCTGTTTTCAAGATCATTGAAAATAAGTGCCTTAAATCTGTTGTGTGTGTGTAAGTGGGAAAGACCCTTAGTCTTTCCCACTTACTTTTAATAATGCTCAGTCAAACCATATCTTGCTTCTCAGACTGCCACTTACTCCTGGCATTTCCTGGTATAATCCCCATCACATTTATAAGTATCCTTATAAAAAAACTTGACATCATTTGTACCTACTTTCTTATTACTTTCATCTGTCCAGATTCTATATACAAGTCACAATTCCATTCAACCTTGGAATACTGCTCTCACCATTTTGGTGATACACCTAAGACTTCTGTAAAAATTCTTGATGCTGTTCATAATAGGATATTTTGGCTACTTGATAAACCCTCTCTCACTAATCAGGATCTCACAGGTGGTCAGTTTCTTCATTATGTCTCTTCTACAGATATTTTCATGGCCACTCTTCATCTGAACTGGCATCTCCCATTTCTGCTTAACTTACAGTAACACAAGTAACAGCTGCTCAACATCCTTTTAGAGTTCAACTACTAGCTCACCTGAACTTGCAACTCCTATTCATCCTTCATTCTATCTATCTCAGTTCTGCAGAACAGCCTTTTCCATGAGGTATTCTCAAAAGACTACAATCTCCAGCTCTTCAAAAAAATAACATCAACAGATTACTTTTCTCTTTTGTGTGGAAGTAAGTTGGAAAATGTTATGGTGCACTGCTAAAATATCATATTTCATTTAACTTAATTTTATTTTTATTTATTTTTGCTAATTCAAAAGAATATTGGCAGTGTAAGCTGAAGTGAAGGTAGCAGTATACGCTTTACAACTATGCTATTACGACTACTTTACTAATAAGTTGTGAGCATGTCGTTAGCAAGAAAACTTGAAGCATTATAAAAGCTATTTTATTACTTTTATTTTTATACTTGAAAAACCAAATTAAGTAACTTGCTGTGTATAAGAATATATAAGCAAGCTTTTGTTTAAAGGAACATCCTATAATAACTTATACGTGGCTACAGTTTATGTATAATTATGACATTAAATGTGAATTAAAAAATTGGCTGAATAAAAATATCATTTGAAACATTACTGATAAAGAAACAATGTGAAGGGACCTATTTTGATATGGTAAATTTCTTCTACTCATTCTGGTGTATGGTTGTAGTGTAAAACCTAAACTGTGTGGTATAAATACCATCACTCTTTGATAAATCATCTAACCAAAGAAAAAAAAAAGTGTTTGGAAAATATTAATAAATCCAATCTGTAAAATAAATGAGAAGATTAAAAGGTTACTTTGCAAGAAAATAATGAACTCGTAAATAGCTAAAACCTGTAAATTAAGAACAAAGTTTGATGACCTGCTTTTTCATTTTACAGCCACTATGTGAATGATGTTTGACTACAATTTATGTATAATTATGACATGAAATGTGATTTTTACTGTAGATCATGAAAAGATAACTGTTAATTTCCTAAATTTAACATTAACTAGGTCAGGGATTTTCATTATTAGAAAAATATACCATAAGCCAACCAACAGAGGTAATTATTACATTTTGATTCGTATCACTCCTATTCCATAAAAAAATCTGTTGTACTACAATTTATAAATGCAAATAAATTTACTATTGCTTCTCAAGATTTAAATAGAGAAATAAATTATCCAAAACAAATTTTTCTCTAAGTTAGTCATGTCCATAACAATTAATTTATTATGTTAAGGCCCGAGCTAAAGCAAGAACTCTTAATCCGCAAAATAAAATAAGTATATATTCTAATAAAATATTAAAGTTCTCATATATACACAGCTTTAAATTATATATTCATACAGGCTACAAAATAGTTTTCACCAGTAATCTCAAACTATCAAACCATCTTAGACCTGTAAAAAAACAAATTGACCAAGAAGTATTTATCTTCATCATTGATTTCTTAATATGTACTCTCAAGGGAGTGTGTGTGGGGGGGGGGGGGGGCTTCAGGTTCAGGTTAGTATGACATCACTACATGATTAAGTTTACATTAGTACTAATCTCTTATCTAGAATTTTCCTTCAAATTAGTCTATTACTTGTTAGTAGTCCAAGTCAGGATGGCTAAGTGGTCTAAGGCACCAGACTTAGGATCAGGTTCTCAAGGGAGGACGTTGATTCGTGCCAACATCTGGAAAACTGAAAGGTTGCTTTCTTGGGTTAAGTGCATTTTCGTGACATTAATGGTTAGGTGTTTTTCTTCTGAGGAAGCTTTCTTTAGTAATTTAGTAAAACACTGAATTAGACTGAATTAGCAGCAACAATACATGTAATAATAATAATAGATTAGAAAAAAGTAATAGTACATATACTATTAAAATATATATATATATGTATATCCGACAATTATTTTCCAAGTGATAATATAGCGCTTGATAGTAAAAGAAAAGACCCTAGGAATAAAGAACAGAAAATGGAAATAGATGAGCAAGAACTGTACAATGTGTGTAACAAGGGCTATAGCCATACTAGGTTACTATAAAAACACAATGTAGGTGATACAGTCATTAAAAAATTAAATGACTATCTATGAGGGCACATGAATACATACAGAAAATAACTAAGACATAATATATAACATTTAGAATAATTTTCTATAATATGTGTTTAAAATAAAACTCAACATTATTTATTCCCATGAGGTCTAAACATATAACCTGATGTTACAGACTATTTCATTATGCAATTTATTGATGCTGTTGGTTGCTAAGTAAATGATTTATAATTTACTTAGCAAATTAAATTTACTGTAATTTAACTAAATTACAGTAAATTGCCACGATGTAAATTGTAGTCTACATTATATACAGAAAAATATAAATGTTATTTCTTACATATAGTATAAATTATATAATTAAAGTTTCTATAATGGCCAACAGGTTACTAGTTGAATTTGTGAAGATATTAGTAATGTCTAGAGCTCTGATTATTCTATTTTGTATTTGAAGTAAAGGAAGCAGATGTAATCTCCACCCCAACAGGTGATACCATACTGCAGTGAAGAATATACGCATGAATAATATAAGCAGCTTAAAAATGCTGAATTGACAAAATTTTTAACATAAAATATTCTGTTAATTATGAACCTCAGCTTAGAGCATTTGGTAATAATGCTATGAAGCCAAAGCAAAACTTTTTTGTGGTATAAATGCTTCAAGGATGGACAAACATTTCTCAATAATGATGGATGTTCTGGACAATCAATATGCACAACACCAGAAAACATTGCAAAAGTGTACAAGAACATCCTTGCACGTTGTAAGCAAACTGTCCATGATGTTTGTGAGATCATAGGACTATCATATGGGATGTTCAATGCCTTTTGTTGAATATTTTGAACATGAGATATGTTGTTTCAAAATTTGTGCCAGTTCCTAGCTTCCTAACATGTGACAATCATTCTCCATCTCCCCTATTCACTTGACCTCCTACCTGTGATTTTTTTCTGTTTCCCTAAGTTCCGCCATTGCTTTGACATGAGGAGATCCAGGCAGATTTGCAGACAGTGCTCAACACAGTCACACTTGAGGGACTTCCACAGATGTGTGGAATCATGGAAAAATTGCTGCATACATGCTTAAGGGGACTACTTTTGAAGGAGATGGTAGAAATTAGGAGCTAAGGTAAGTAATTTTTTTTTTATGCTTGAATTCCCTGAACTTTTCATAAATTATCAAAACAACCAAGGAAACAATTGAACAAAAATCACCAACTGAAATTGCAGCTCATGCTATTGAACATAACCATGTCCTTCAAGTTGAAAGTCAGTATCCTCTATTTTCAAGACAGTGAAACCAAATGTATGCATATCTGAACTGTACCAATTAAAACCAATTTCAGTCCTGTAAATATTCACTGCCCTTAGGTTATTCAGAAGTTTGGTAACATCATCACATTAAAATAAACCTGAAATTGACAACCAACCAGAGCACTTCATGCTTGGGAGTGCCATCTATAAAAGGAAGTGCTATTATTATTATATTTTATCACACTTCTGAAGACAACTGAATTTGAAACTGTGCTTCATCCTGTAAAGTTTTTACATTGCTATCATGAAAAAACAAAAAACTTCATATCAGTCATCCAACTTTTTTCTTAATTTGCAGGTTTTTGGTTATTCATGAATTCAGTATTTTCCTTTTAGTATCCTGTAATTTTTTAATTCTTTCAGGTATTCATTTTATAGCTTGGGTTTATTATTTTCATGATTTATCCAAGTTGGATGGCATTTTTATACTACACAATTAGTTTGTTTTTTACTGCAACCATACACTAGAATGAGTAGAAAAAAATTTACAATATCAAATGCAGGTCCTTCATATTGTTTCTTTATCAATAATATTTGAATTGATATTTTTTTATTTTGTCAATTTTTTAAATCACATTTCTATCATAATCATACAAGAAATTGTAGCCACATGTAGGTTATAGTAGAGTGCTCCTTTAAACAAACAAACAAAAAAAAGCTTGATTTCTATTTCGTGTTCTGATGCGTTAATTGAGAGGCAACATGAACCCATTAACCTAAGGTTCAGAATGCTATTAAATAATTTAGTTGCTTAGCTTGACATTGGGAGAAAAAAAAACATTCAACGAATTACTCCAATCAATGAGCAAATAAATATCTATCAGATTGGTACTTTTATTTTTCCTCAAGACATTTCACATCCCCATCAGAGTGACGATCTCACACACACATTGGAATTCATCAGTGACCCTAAAGACATTGTAGGTGTAGGATTTGAATATTGCTGAGACATGGATAAGCAGAGAGATGCTATTCACTTGAATAGCATCTCTCTGCTTATGAATAGGTGATAATAATAATAATATAATCTTCTTCTTCTTCTGCTGTGCATTTATCCTGCTTCCAATGCAGGGTCCGCGTGTTACATTTTTGATGCAACTTTTTGTTAGTACAATCCCCAACCGGCCTGCACTGGGCGGGCAATGTATTTTTTGATTCTAGCAGACTGTGTTCACAAGACAGGTTTGCCTGCTTGTGGGATGAAAACCCCCAGATAAACTGGGGGGGGGGGGACCTGCTGTCCACCCCCAAGACCGGCTAACTTGGCTATGGCTAAGAAAGATCCTTAACCATGCTACCGGCCAGGACGTATATATACGTCCTCATTTCCATGGATGCAAAATGCATATTAAAATTGTAATACCATTGATATTACATTGAAATTTATGATGGATACGAAGCTTTTGAGGGTGTGTATTTGATCTTTAATGGCCGGTAAGGTGGTTAGGCTCCTCGCGTCATAGACGGGAATCGAGCCTAGGACACTTCTTCTCCAGGCATATGGTTGTGAAGCGCATAGCCATTAGGCTAACTGTGTGGACAATAATAATAATATAATGATACCTAATATTTTAATTTTACTTAATAAAAATTTTTATCACTTTTTTTTTGCTTGTTTACAAAATAAACAAGCAAAAAAACCTTGCCAAGAAATTATATTCTTGTTTAATCTTTTATCCAAGTGTTAGAAACAAAGTTGTGTGTGTGTGTGTGTGTGTGTGTGTGTGTGTGTGTGTGTGTGTGTGTGTGTGTGTGTGTGTGTGTGAAGTATCTTCATGACTAGGTTGCTGCATACAAGAGGCTGACTTCATTTCAATTGTCTTAGTATACTATAATGCAAAGCACACTTCCTTTTGGAGGTATATAATGCTATGCATTATGAGAGGGTCACAAGTATCTCTGATCCAGAGTTTTCAGAACAAATTGATACGCATTTTTATTACTTGTATACAAGGAATATACAAGTAATAGAAAAGTGATGAGACTTCAGTGAAGCTTGAAACCAATGTTGGTAGTGTGACCTATCTATATTGCATAGCATTATGCACATTCAAAAGGAAATGTGCTGTGCATTATGGGATACTAAGACAACTATATAAAGTCATCAGCTTTTATATACAAATAGCCTAGTTGTGAAGACACTTCAGATGCATACTTTGTTTGCTTAAACTTGGATAAAGGATTAAACAAGAGTATAATTTCTCATCAAGTATAATTTAAAAAGTTTTACTGTGTTAAATTCTCAGAAAGGACGAATTTTAAAGAAATTTATTTGCAGCAGGTTGTATATAGGTTTTAATAATTTCTCTGCAAGTGCAACTAGAAATGCAGCATCCTAAAGTCTGATTCTGTATTGTGATGCTTCCATTTTTTGTCTCACTTCTTGGCAATATAGATGTTGCATATTTTTAATTTTTTTCCTAAAAAACAATGGGACCATATACCTGGTTTTAAGAAAAATATACCATCCAGTATATTTTTCTTATATCTATTTCTCATTAGATTTCAAAACGTACCATTTGTGGTGTTTTGCTCTGAATAATTCTATTAGCCTTTTTTTTTTTTTCATGTTATAATTTATATATATGAAAATTGTTAATCTCGTTGTTTGATATATATAATTTTTTTATGTGGTTCCCACTGACGAAAGGTTATTGTAAACTTATCGTAACATTTGAACCATGAGTGGACTAAATATTTTTATTTTATTACATATTCTTTAAACCCTGCTCTAGAGACCAAACACAGAACTTTTTAAACCATTTCAGACCTCCAATAAGTAGGTCTCACACTTGGTGATAAAGAATAAGGTCAAAATCAGATTAAAAATTAACATCGTTTCCTGTTTTTTTTGTTTTTTTTCAAATGAAAATTTTTATTTTAGGCCTTGCATTCAGGAATAAATCTTTAAAAAATGCAGATTCTTAAGATTTGGTGCGTAATCAGCATTGATGATGCCCTTCGGTTGGTGGAAAGACCTGGGCTTGAATTCTGTCTTTGCCATGAAGAACCTTTATAGGTTCTTGAAATCAGCTGTATTTCAAATTGAAGATTTAGTGGTCCATCAATAAAATTAATATTGCAGAAGACTGTTAATGCCTTGAGATTAGCTGATTTCTTTCATTTTCTAGATTCAAATCCAGCAATGATTCTGCTTTTTGGTTGGAAAGACCTTGGATTGAATTGAGACTATGATGAAAGGAAGGTGGTAGGATATTTATTTCATCTTACAAAACAGGTAGTCAAGTTAGTGAGAGAACAATGCATTTGACAAATATAGCAGGACTTTGCACATAAAATAATCATCTAATTTAAATATTAATTAGGTTTAAGGTTAACTCTATTAGCAAATGCAACTATAGTGAACTCATTCATTGTACCAAATCATCAAAAAGTCCCAGCTATTGTCCCACCTCTCCCATATCATTATTGCAATATTTAAAAAAAAAAAAAAAAAAAAAATTCCACTATAACAATTTTTTTATTGTGAAGGAAAGTAAACCATACTGAACAGAAAATTTTTGTTTTCATCCAAGCAAAAGCAAATGAAAGTGTGAATGTGAAATGTCTTCATAACTAGTCTACATTTATATAAAAAAGATAAATTCACATCACGTTATCATAGTATCTTTTTCATTATACACATACTGCACTCTCTTCTCAGGCATGTTTAATATCATGCATTATGGAGAAAGGCCAGTTTATTAACTGGATAATTTATTCAAAAAGCTGTCAAGATGGTTATGTTGGTGTTCTGTGAATAGCAGGAATGATATAAAATGGTTTCTCTCTCATCGCTTCATCAGGATTTATCTAGGATTTTGGATTCTATTTCAGAAAGCAGTATGTCAAACCTTAGTTCTTAGGCAGGAATCTACTCATCTCCACTTCTACGCATTCCCAAAAATTGAGTAATCTAAAAAGGCCACTCTAAAACTTATTGCTGCAAGACAAACAGCACCACCAAAGAGAGATTTCATTTTTGAGGTTCAATGGAGTATTGACAGCACTAGGAAAGGGTTAAAAATTAATTTTAATGCTTCCAATATTTCTTCTTAGTCACTGAGACATTTTCAGGGAGTATAAATAACACTTGTAACATACAAAAACAACACAATACTAAATGAAACATGTGAGTAACCCTAAAGTCCTATCTAGGTGGTGCACCCTCTATGGGCATTTGTAAGTGTCCTAGAATATAAACTGGGACCTCTTACGATTATTGTTTCCCAAATTTTGGGAAATTTTATCCATCCATATTTGTTACATTAAGATTAGGTTGATTTCTGAGTGCTGTTGCAGATTCCAAAAATAGTCTTTCCCTTTTAAATTTACTATGGTGGAGGATCGTGGTTTTCTTCCAGATGATCCTGTAACTTATGTCCAATACATGGTCTGCAAGGCCAGATTGACCATAGTTATGATTGCAAATGTAAGATTTGTGTTTATCTAAATGGACAGTGGCTGATCTACCTGTCGGTCCCAATAAGCCAACTTGCAGGAACAGGATAGTAAATTTAAAAAGGAAAGACTATTTTTGGAATCTGCAACATCATCCATTATTGTTGTGGATGATGTTACTGATGTTGGAATCTGCAACATCATCCACAACAATAATGTGCTAGAGTTTTTCATCCTTGGAGAGGAATTAACTTAAAAAAATTGATACACAGAGCTAAAGTATCCTAGTTCTCTAACTTTCAACTGCTAGATTCCTGCCATACATAAATGATCATATGTCACTTGCCCTCAAATCTTATGCACAGTTTTGTCGATGATAGTGGTACATTCTATTCCTCTTCTTAGCCTTAAATGTCAATCTCTATATCATACTCCAGTGGGATGAGGACAACCTTGTAAACATTAATGCTACCAAACATAGTACTGTCTTATTTCTTGCAGCATAAATTTCACATCACTTTCCCTTATGTTTGAGAATGTTCAGATCTCCAGATTATTATATTCCTATGTACTGAGCCTTTTCTAGCACAAAGCACAGCACATAGCATTTAATTCAAAACATTTAGTATCATTCACCACTTAAGACAAAGATTTTCACATTTCAAATGGTACCAGCACATCTCAGAAATTCTTGATGCTATCCAAAATAGAAGACAATCTAGTTAACAGCTCTCTCACAGGTTCACTCCAATGGCCACTGATTTAGAAACTTTTATATAAAACTGTGTTGGACCTCCTTTAGCTTGAATTAGAGCACATATGCAGTTTGGCACATAGATTCCATAAGGTGATGTAATGCATCTATGACATACCAGGCAGTGTTCACCAGAAGGCCATTTAACTGACTCAGATTTCATGGAAGATGACTCTGTTCCTGGATCTGTTTTTCTAACATGTTCCATATATTCTCAATTGGGTTCAGATGAGGACTTTGTGGGCCAGTAGCACTGTTGTCAATGAAACAACCAACCATCACCTGCTAGATAAAAAGTCAACACTGCAGGATTGACTTGATCAGCAATAATGTTCAGATATTTCTTGGAGGACACCTGATCTTCTGGCAGCACTTGCTAGCTGCCATCTTCACTGCATACCGATTAATTAGTGATAGCCTTGGTCCAGCTATTTCTGATTTGGTACCAGTGGAGATTAAACTGCCCACTCAGTCTCCAAAAGTTAGATAGGGCAAAAACGGCCTCACCTACTCACTATATGTGAATAAAAAGGCGTTAGCTTGGCTGATTTATTTATTTCATCACTGGAGGAAACGAGGGAGGAAGAAATCAGAATGTCATTCTTGACCATTCTTTGATTGCATAAAATGCAATCAAAATGTATTCAAAGGGACTTCAAAGTATCTGCATCAGTCTCCTGTAGTTGTATCCTTCTTTACACTTCATTTCTTATCTTCCGAATCCATCCAATTCGTAGAATTTTACGATAACACTTTCTTTCAAAAGCAGGTATTATTCTCTCTGATTCCTTTGTTATTATCCAAGTTTCACAACTGTATAACATACTGCTAAAGATGCATATCTCAAGAATGCTTAGTTTGGTTTTTAAGCTGATATTTCTACTCTTCCAAATTTTGTCCAAGGATTTTAGCTGTTAAAGCCTTTGCAATGCTAATTTTGATTTCTTTTTTACAGTTTAGATCATGTGTTATACAACTTCCAAGATAGATAAACTGTTTCACATTCTCAGGTTCCTTTCTGTGTACTATAATCTTTTTTCCAATCTCCCGTTCACCAAAAATCATTGTTTTTGTCTTTTTTATATTCATCCTTAATCCATATCTTTTCCCTTCTCTAATTAGATTATATAACATTCCCTCGAGTTTCATTTTGTCTTCAAGTAAAACAATGTCAATTGCAAAGCAAAGTGGTTGAGTTTTATTCCACCGATGGAGATTCCTGTGTCCTCATTTCTGATTCTGTTCATCAGTCTCTCCAGGTGGTATTGGATCTTCCTGTCCTGTGCCTCTATTAATGGTGAACCAGGCTGCACAATACTTTTTTTATTCTTTCTTCGTGCCTTTTCTGCAATGAGTCAAAAGGTTAATATCTGTTGCATAGTACTCTATCTTTTTGGAACCCTGCTTTTTCATCTGCCAGATGTTTTTTTAATCTTGCTTTTTAGTCTTTCAGTTAGTATAATCATCAAAACCTTACACAGGTGGCTTATCAGTGCAATGGTTCTGTAGTTCTTGCATTTCAAAGTACTGTATTTCCTTTTTTATGTAAGACCATCAGCAGTGACTTTTTCCATTCTTCTGGGGTGCATCCAATCTTCCATACTTCGTTGCATTTTGTGTATTAACTATACAAGGTGTCACGTCCATTTTTTATCATTTCTACCGTTAGGCTGTCATTTCCAGGACTTTTGTTGTTTTTTAATTTCATTATTGTCTTTCTTACTTCACCTTCCAAGATATTGTTCACAAAATCTGCAATTGACAGTGATATTTCCTTTAACTCATTGGTTACCTGTGTTAGTGTTTTGATTAGTATTTTATATAGGTCACTACAGTATTTTGTCTATTTCTGTAAAATTTCTTCAATGTTCATTAAGGTTGTGTCTCATTCATCCTTGATGGCTGTAAGTCTGGGTTGCTATTTTCTGTTGATATTTCTGATCAACTTATATACTTCTTTCGTCTTATATTCACCATAATATTTCTCAATGTCCTTGCTGCTCTTCTCACCTCATTACACTTCTTTTTGCTGCCTCAGAGTTGTCACGTTTCAGTCTCAATTTTCTTTTTTCTTGTACCAAGTTTAGGGTGTTTTGAGTAATCCTTTTTTTTTTTTTTTTTAAGGAATTGTTGCATTTACTGTTTCCAGTATAATTTCAGTTAGTTGTTCAATTTTATGACCTCCGTTTCTTCCAGGTGTTTTAATCTTTTGTTCAGTGGTATTTTATACAAATTTCTGATATTGCATCGGAGTGTTTTTCAATATTGGTTCCTGTGCATCGTTTTGAGTTTCAGGTTTAAATTAGAGATCACCAAACAGTGATCTGAGTCGATATCTGCTCCTTAAAATGTTCTGCATTGTTGCACTGATGTGATTCATCATTTATTCATTAAGATTGGAGCTATCATATTCTTAGTTTTCCCTTCTGGGGAGCTCCATGTCCAGTTACGGCAATTTTTCTGTTGAAATCTGGTGTTACAGATTATTAATTCATTATCCGCAACAAATTCTAGAAATCTTTCTCCATGCTGGTTTCTGTTTCCATGTCCAAATCTTCCCATGATGTGCTCCCCCATTCTGTATTATCACTTCCTTTCTTTGCATTCTAATCACCGGTAACAATAAGGATGTTCCTTTTTGGAGTTTGATCAATTTCAGATTGGAGAGTTTCATAGAATTTGTCTGTTTCTCTTCTGAATTATCACTTGTAGGTGCATATATTTGAATAACAGTTACGTTGAATGGCTGAGCACCAAATCTTGCTGTTATGATCCTTTCGTTTACTGGTCTATATCCTAATAGGGCATCACATGCTTTATTAGTTAATAAAAATCCTACACCTGCCTCATGTTTTTTCTTGTGCCCTGACCATATGATCTTAAATCCATCCATATCATCTGATAATCTGAGGATGTTGCATCTATATCTTTTTAATTTGTTCCAAAGGAGTTATAATTTTCCAGCTGCCCACAGGGTTTGAACATTCCATGTACCTACTGATATCAATTCCTTTGTTAACTTGATTTTTTTTCCTTCCTCAGTAGCATATTTTTTGACCCAGTCCTCATTTCCCAGTTAGGGACACAGACCTTGTTTAACTGGGTGCCGTCCGAGCCAGCATGAGTTTCCTATGGCTGCCCTTGGTATCAGATTTCAATTGTCTTTTGTTTTATTGCCAGTGCATCAACACTCATCCTGGCTGGGGACTTGGACCCCAGGGTTGCTTATAAGTTTATACTAATTATTATTATTATATGAGGCATCTCCATGGGATCTGAAGACTCAGGCCCACAGCAACCATTATCCACGGGATAAATGTTGCACTTCTTAAACTCATTCATTGACAGAATGCAGTTGCCTGTGACAACCATTTCACTCTTACCAGTCTCCAAGCAAGGGGTAGGGAGAGTAGTTCTGATGATTCTATTGCCAACTCCAATTTTTTTTTTCCTTTGAAAATTCACTTGGGATGATATTTGTAATTCACATTACAATTATCACCAGAATAATCCTGACAGTATCCAAGGCTCATTCACCCAGTGCAACACTGAAAGAATTCATGAACATTAATCTGAAAATTTTCTTCATCCTAAGTGATCATCTTTCGATCCTCCAAAAATTAGGATTTGAAATTCTTTCTCTCCTTGAGCAGTTATAGCCATTCTTATCCTCTGAAAAATGTTCTTTATGTAACAAAGTCAAAGAAGTGGACATGTTTTGAGGTGCAAAAACAACTAAAAACATTTTTCTCTAACATGTTCAAGGATCCTGAAGCCCCTAACAAATATTATATGTCTTGAATGTGAAGCAGAGGTCGAGATGCTGCTTTGAACAAGATCTTTTATAGAAAGCTTTTAGGATGATTCAAGGAAAGAAAGTTAAGGTCTAGAAACCACAGTGGCTAGGAAACATGGCCTCCATGACCAATCCACTGCTCTAGATAGGAAGCATCCAAATACTCATTTTACTATTGCACTAACAATTTATAGGTGCACTATGGTACAGAAATCGTTCTCTTGCAGATATGAAGTGCTGTATTACCTGGTATTCAGAAAGAGATACGGGTAATTCAAACAGTGGCTGTGCCTAGAAATCCCAATAAAGTTGTCCGTCATCCATTAGGCATGAAGCTGCTTGCCTCATAGAATTGTACGTGATATACTATTATTAATGTTAGAATTTTGTTAATATGCTTCTTACATTATAATATGTGAATTTTTTCTTTATTCACTTGTGCATGTAGTTCCAACACCACTTCTTGTAAATGATGCATCATCATTATATAAAATAAATGAAATCAGGATGCATTATATTAATATTAAAGCAATATCTTATCCTTGCAATGCTAAAGATGCATATCTCAAGAACACTTAGTTTAGTTTTTAAGCTGATATTTCTACTCTTCCAAATTTTGTCCATGGATTTTTGAAGCCCACGTTAAGTGGGCTTCTAATAGTAAGAGAGCATTTTTTAGGATTCGTTCCTCTAGAGGAAACTACAGGTTCGTTCATAACAGAAACTTTGAACATCTAAGGCAAATGGAATTACTGATCGAGAATCTCCGTGGGCAAGGATATGATAACGGAAGTAATATGAAGGCCAGAGAAAATGGTGTTCAAAAGAGAGTTCTAGATATAAATCCTCGGGCCTTCTTTATTCTTTGTAGTTCACACTCTTTAAATTTAATGGTCAATGACACTCCAGGTCCAGGTGTTGTTTAGATGCAACCAGCTTCTTTACTTTAGTTCAACAGATTTATAACTATTTCTCTGCATCTACTCATTGTTGGCGAATTCTTTCTACTTTTTTATCTCGGACTTGACTATTAAACCGTTGAGTTAGCACAAGATGGGAGAGCCGTATCGACGCTTTAAAACCACTAAGGTATCATCTTGTCAGTAAATATGATGCACTCGTGCAAATTTTTGATGATCCAAGATTAAATAATTCAGCTGGAAATACTACCCAACATGAAGCAAAAGTCCTTGCTGATTCCATTTGTAAATTTAAGTTCATAGTATCCCTTGTCGCGTGGTATAACATCCTTTATGAGGTAAATATTTCAAGCAAAATGATACAGAGAAAAGAGGCTGATTTAAATTCAGTTACGAAGCAACAACAAGTAACCAAAGAATATCTTCTAGAATGTAGAACTGATAAGGGTTTTGAAAAAATTTTGACTGATGCTGTTAAAATTGCAACTGGAGATTCAACCGAATTTTGAAATAGAAACAGAAAGAGAAGATAAAGATGGCAGTTCAAATACGAATGTCAAGATGAGGCTTTGCAAGATCCTCAGCAGAAGTTCAAGTTAAAATTTTACTATTGTGTCTTTGATATGGCTATACAGTCGATTGAAGAGTGGTTCCAACAACTACAGCAGCATAATGTTCTATTTGGATTTCTTTATGATATACATATATATCACTGAAAAAACAATTGCTGATTTACTAAACGATTGCAAAAATCTTGAAAATGTTTTGACTCATAATGCTAATAAAGATATTGATGCCGAGGATCTCTGCAGTGAACTTCAAGCAATAGCTCAAAGACTTTCAAAATCCATGCCACCACAAAAAGTACTATTCTTTATAGTACAGCAAAAGCTTGTCGACTGCATACCCAACGTTTTTGTTGCACTAAGAATTCTCCTGACACTTCCAGTTTCAGTAGCAAGTGAAGAACATAGTTTCTCAAAATTAGCACTTGTTAAAACATACTTGTGTGCTCAACAATGTCCCATCCAAATTTTTTGAAATTGTTGCCAAATCCAAACATATTTGGCAACAATTTCAATTGAACAGGAGCTAGCTTCTACACTAGATTTAAAGGAAATGGAGAAAATTTTGTAAAATTGAAGGCAAGAAAAATTAAAATTTGATTTTCATATATTATACATACTATTGTATAATATGTATATTACTTTGTATATTATTAATAAAGCATGCCAAAATAATTTTTATTTTTTATATTTAAAATTTCATTTAAAAAAAATATACAACTTGTGAAATAAGGGGTACCTTGTAAACTTTGCCTAGGGTACAAAATAACCTGGCACAGGCACTGGCTGGAAATTAAATAAAGATGTGATTAGTGGCGACGTGAAGACTAAATTTTTGCTTGGAGAGTTGTGAATGATCCTGTTGCAGCACCATTGTTATATTGATGTTTCTATATGATTCAAGCTAAATTAGTTGTTTACTTAAATCAATCCTTTCTTACCTAAAACCTACAATCCAAATCCTGTTGGCTGTGCCATTGTTACATCGATATTTCTATGTGATTTATTATATGATTTATGCTTAAATTAGTTGTTTACTTAAATCTATCCTTTCTTACTTCTCGTGGAAAGGCTTAGATGTTGGTTATGCATTTTTTACTAAGTAATTTAAGGAAATTACAACGTCAACTAGGATATATATTAAAATAAATTTTAATATACTTCAATATTTCGGCAACGTCACGTTGCCATTTTCAAGAAACTTAAGAACAAGACACGTGCACGCAGGCACAACAAACAGTAAATGAGAAAGATGCAGGAAGCTATTATTTCTCCTAAAGTCCTGATGGTGCCCCTATCGGGAAATGTTGGTATTCTTGGGCTGAAGGTCTGATGTAGGTTTCCCAAATTTGAGGCAGTCTCATGCAGCCAAATTTGTTGAGGTTTGGATTGTTTCTTAAGGCTGAAGCTGATTCCACGAAAAGCCTTTCATATTTGTATTTACTATGGTGTACTATCATGGATTTCTTCCACCGTATTCTATGGCAGGTATATAATGCATGGTCAGCAAGACCAGAGTGGCTGTATTGGTGAAACTGGATGTAGTCCTTGTGTTCTGAAATTCTGACTGTCCTGCCTATTTGGCCAAAGTAGGACAGCTTACAGCTGCAAGGGACTTGGTATGCACCAGGTAGGTCTAGGGAGGAGGTTGATCTTTAGTAGAGCGGATAAGGTATGCCAATTTTTTATATGGTCTGTACCAAGAAGTTAAGTCATGTTTTTTTAGGATTTTTGTAATTTTTTCCGAGGTGCCTTGGATATAGGGTATGGTGATATAGGATATGACAAAATATTGAAGTATATTAAATTTTATTTTATTATATATCCTAGTTGATGTAATTTCCTTAAATTACTTAGTAAAAAATGCATAACCATTGTCTAAGCCTTTCCACGAGAATTCCGATAATCCACGGAGATGATATCGCACATAAAGCACGCCATTACAGTAAAATGAAGTTAAAGTTATCAAGACAACTGAATTGTCTCACCTTCCTAAAATGCTGCCGGGATAACCAGGTAATTCCTAACTGTGTGAAATTCAAGCACTGTTTCTCTTCACAAAAGGCTTCATATTTATAACCGTGCCAGCCAAGCTTTACTCAAAGAAAAATTGCCGCGACTCGCCGTTTCCTGAACGATTCTAACTTAGCTATACAGGCACTCAAAGACGACCTTTCAAGCACTTTAAGCCACGAAATTTGGTCTGTTTTATATGACATCTCGTGCACTGCAGCAGAGAAAGAATTTAAAAAAGTACGAGATCGACACATCAAAAAATTTGAAAATTTAAAAAAGAACTCGATCTCGAAACCACAACTTCCTACCGAAACGGTAGTCAACCTTTCGTCATTTAGTGTAAAACCTGAAGTACTCGACGCTCTCGCACGTGGCCACAACTTCGCCATCGCACCCAGAAGAATACCTGCTGAAGATATTATGATGAGAATTGAATGCCGGATACGATATCTTCCAAACCACATTGCTAATGATATTAGACTGGATGTAGCTTGTGTTCTGACCAAAGCTAAATCACCAAAAGCCAACATGCCCAGTAAGGAAATTAAATTTCTACTGGAATTAAAGAAAAACAAGAAAATAATAATCACCAAAGCTGATAAAGGGAACACCACAGTATTGCTTAACCAAAAGGATTACACAGGTAAGCTGAAAACTTTATTGTTAGATCGGGCTACTTACCTCCCTATCGAGTACAATCCCACCAACTCACAAAATAGGAAACTCCACAGGCTCCTTAAGAAGGTCACTTTTTGTTCTTAGCATGTTGAAATCACTAACAAACTAAAACTATTTAACTCCATATCCCCCCCCCCCGTATTTATGGACTCCGAGAAATACATAAGGAAAATGTGCCATTACGTCCCATAGTGGTTGGCATTGATTCCCCCACATACAAACTAGCTAAACATTTGGCCAAAGCTCTCTCACACTATACTGGCAACACACCTTCACACATAAAAAACTCAGCCCACTTCAAAGCCAGCATAGAAAACCGCACACTCAAACACACTGACATAATGGCCAGTTTTGATGTCTCCTCCTTATTCACAAATGTCCTACTCAAAGAATCCTTAGAGCTAATCCAAGCTAAATTTCCTCCCGATATCACAGCGCTTTTTCAGTTCACAATGAACTCAGGCTATTTTTGTTTGGCAAGGAAAATTCTACAAACAAATAGAGGGGACAGCCACGGGTTCTCCACTCTCCCCACCCTTGGTCAACTTTTACATGGAGACTTTTGAAGAGAAAGCCTTAAACTCTTCCCCACAAAAACCAACCATTTGACTTCGCTATGTTGATGATGTGTTCGCTATTTGGCCACATGGCTCCGATGCACTCCTCTCCTTCCTAACACATATAAACAACCAACACCCCCCCGAATCATATTCACCCTGGAAGAGAAAAAAAAACAACTGCCTTCCTTTCTTAGACACACTAGCCACCCGCCAGCCTGATGGAACCTTGGTTTTCTCAGTCTATAGAAAACCCACCCATACAGGCAGATACATTCACCAACAATCCTCCCCCCCACACACACAAATATGGAGTTATTAAGAGACTATACAACAGGGCTAAACTTATCTGTTCAAATGACAATGCCCTAACCACAGAACTAAACCACTTTCTCAGCCAACGGCTACCCCCCACAAACAAAAATAATGAAACCATTAAACCACAACCCCCCCCTCCCCTCCCTCACAAGGATTACTCTAAATCCATCACCATACCCTATATCCGAAGCACCTCGAAAAAAATTAAAAAAATCCTAAAAAAAACATGACTTAACTTTTTGTTACAGACTATATATAAAATTCGCATCCCTTATCCGCTCTACTAAAGACCAACCTCTTCCCCCCCCCCCCCCAGACCTACCTGGTGTATACCAGGTCCCATGCAGCTGTAAGCTGTCCTACTTTGGCCAAATAGGCAGGACAGCAAATTTCAGAACACAAGGACTACATCCGGATTCACCAAAACAGCCACTCTGATCTTGCTGACCATGCATTGGATACCTGCCATAGAATACGGTGGAAGAAAGCCAAGATAGCACACCCTAGTAAATACAAATATAAAAGGCTTTTCGTGGAATCAGCTTCAGCCTTAAGAAACAATCCAAACCTCAACAAATTTGGCTGCATGAGACTGCCTCAAATTTGGGAAACCTACATCAGAAGAGATTCAGCCCCATCGCCCAAGAATACCAACATTTTCCGATAGGGGCACCATTAGGACTTTAGGAGAAATAATAGCTTTCTGCGTCTTCCTCATTTACTGTTTGTTATGCCTGCGTGTACGTGTCTTGTTCTTAAGTTTCTTGAAAATGGCAACGTGATGTTGCCGAAATATGGAAGTATATTACAATTTATTTTAATATATATCCTAGTTGACGTTTTAATTTCCTTAAATTACTTAGTAAAAAAAATGTCATTTCTTACCTAAAACCTTATTCAATCAAAATCCTACTGACTGCTCTATTGTTATATATTCACATTTCGTTTATTTATTCTTTCTTCTCTTACTTTAATCTTATTCTTATATCTAGGATTGTTTCATTTTCGGATACTGGCGAATTTATATTTTGCTGTGCCAGCCAGTATCCTATAGTAGAAAAGATCCTTACTCAGGGAGACAATAATAGATTCTTAGCTTTCTTACACAATATCTTATTTAAACTGCCGTATAGATTCAGATTATTGCAGTCGTGACCTAATTCTATATTTATATTCACTCTCTAAATCCTTCCCGCCAAAACAGGTTCTATTTTTATAAGTGGTAAGTTGGAATCGTAATCAGGCATGACTCAGGTTCAGGTAAATATGACAAGTTTATTGGAATATCTAAAGCACAATAGAAAATTCATACACTCAATACTAAATAAAACTCGAATTAAGAGGTTAACACTTTCTAAATTAATTAAATCTTATAAAGCATGCTAAACACAGTAACTGCATATTGGGATAGATAGCAAATGATATGAAGTTAAGCTAAATACCTTTCAGTATTTGCAAAAGAAAACTAACAAACATTCTAATGTTACTGAGATACTAAATTCTACTATTCTTATCACATCAAGTTAATCCTATCACATACAAAATTACAAAAGATCTCTTACAAACAATTCTTCTTACTCTCAAAGGAGGTTAACCTTCTAATTAGAGACAGTCCACAGAGTTCTTTAGACTACTGTTCTTAATTTCACATTCGTAAACAATCTCTCTTCTAATGAACTTTCACACAAAATTAGAGTAATTGCACCTTACTGAGCTTTTTCCGCGTCATTCTGCACCACCTGTATGTCAGGATACTTCTCATCTTGACTGTCCATATGCCAACGTAGGGGTTATGCTATCTTCATTCCTTCTGCCGAAAACGGACTCAAATCTTTGCGTTTCAGGAACAACTCGATGGGACTTTTCAGCGATGGCTTGATTCTGCTGGGACTGGAATTTTTACCTTCAGCTTTGCATAGAATCCTACTTCATCTTAAGAACGCTCGTAGTCTGACATCTTATCACAGACTTCACCCCCCCCCCCATGCGAAACTGCCCGCTAAATTCTGAACCACCAAAAAAAACAGGAAAACATTACGACCAGAGAGAGTCTTCCGATATGGGCTCAAACCCTTATATTCTTCTATAGAGCGCCCTCTTTTTTCAGTCCCCTTTTTGCACACGACCCTTATCATTTCACCCCTTTGGGTTCATCCTTCGCCTTTACGATGTTGTTATACTTGGATTCACAGAATACATGGCAACGTAATTTTTCGAGTAAGCTATAGCTGCCAGCGTTACCCATGTACATGTGTAGTTTCATGCCTTCCAGGAATTATTACTTCGCAACTTTTGATGACTCACAGTAAATTTTACACAGCTTAAGTGAGGCTTAAATTTAAATTACATTATCTCTCTTTTTAGACATACTTTAAAAATGAAATCTTAATATAATCACATCAGCTTAAATATAAGGCACTTGAAATAAAGAATACAAATTTTACATAAAGTGAAGAAGTTTCACTTTTAATGACAGCTGATGTGCAGGTATTTCTCTTGTCAGCAAGTTTTATATGTGAGATTCCAAATGAATGATTTCTTTTCCAAGATTCCTTCATTTAGGATTTAACAAAGGTCCCCTCTTTTTATAAAAAAAATTTTCAAATTTTTTTATAAAAACTATTTTTGCTTCTCCCTCAATGCTCTGGGGACAAACCTTTGGTGCCTGAACAGTAAAGAGAAGAAAGAATAAATAACGAAATGTGAATATATAACAATATAGCAGCCAGTAGGATTATGATAAGGTTTTAGGTAAGAAAGGATAGATTTAAGTAAACAAATAATTAAGCATAAATCATATAATAAGTCACATAGAAACATCGATATAACAATGGCACAGCCAACAGGATGTGATTAGTGCCCCTAAAATTAAGTTGAATTCGTATAAGGCAATCAGGCATTTGTTGGAATATCAAAGAGTCTGGAAAAAGGAAATTTTAAGTTTGTAAGATGAATGCAGGTATGTCTCAACCATCAAGCTCAGATTTATGTGACTCTGCATTCTTTAGGACGATAAATCCTCAACAGGTCTTTTCTCAGGGGAGGAATCTGATGACGTTCTAGCGTTTTTTGTGTACATAGAAGAACTAAGAAGAATTGGTAGATGGTGCTAGCCTCCAACTGCTAATTATTCTTTGAAGTAAGCTTATTGGGAAGGCAAAGACATACTTTTATTCCTTGCCTGTCTTAAAAGAAACTAGAGATTACAATAAATTTAAGGAGGTCCTAATATACCAGTTCTCTAAAGTAAGGAATGTGGGTTCAAATTTATGGAAGCTCAGAAGATGGTATAAAAAGACAAAGAAAGTGTGTCAGATTACCACAACCGAATCTTAGCTCTTGCCAATACGTTAAGCGTCTCTGACAAAGACTGGCACCATCTCAACTGGGCAGTCTTCCAACATTTTAGAGGGGGGATTGAGAGAAGAGCTGAAGGAAACAGCATTTGGGAAGGACATAACAAATTTAGAGGAATGCCTGACAGCAGTAAGACAAAGAGAGCAACTGCTTGGAAACATTTGTCCTGCAGCCTCAGTTGCGTTCGTCAATGTCATTAGAGAAGAGAGAAGCAACATTAGGGGTCAGGACACTAAGGTAGAGCATACAGAGAGGAAAGAAAAGCAGAGAGCACAGAAAGGATGTGAAGTTAGTAGACCTGAGAGTCTGCCAGGTTGCAAATAGCAGCCCAAGTCTTAGTGAAGTATGCTCATTGATCCAACAAGAAGTAGAGAGATTACAACAGCCCATCATGGAGTGTCTTGATGCTGTATTGGGTCAACTGACAACTGCTTCAAGGGTAAACCACAGGAACTCCTCATTTCCAGAGAAAAGAATTAATAACATGATCCACCACGAAGTTGAGAAGATGCAGGCCCCATTTCTTGATAAAATGGACACGATGATGAATAAGTTATCAGAGCTGTCAGCTAAATGCAACGGGAATTCTCCTATTCCTAGGACGGAGATAATTCTAGAGGTTACTCCCGGTAGCCTCCAAGATGCTATAGCTGCAATAAGTTGGGACATCTAGCCCGTAATTGCTTCAGCAAACAAGGGAATTCAAAGAACTATCGTTTTGAGGCAAAGTCACGTGTGTAACAAACAGGAGGGAGGGAAGGAAAGGGGGACGAAATCAAAAGGGAAACACGGAATTAACAGTTGAAGGAAGGATATGTGGGAGAAACTTTAGGGAACTAGTAGACACAGGCTCATAGGCTTCTATTATCCCCCCGATAACTACTTCAGGGAGATTGAACCATATACGAAGGGAAGGGTAAAACACCTAAGAAGACACATCAAACTGCTGGGAATATCCTCCACTATTACCCAAGCTACTAAATCTGAGAGGCTGAGAGTGAACTTGCCAAAATTTGGAATATCCACTTGGCACAATTTTATAGTCCTGCCAAGGAACTCTCTTCCTCACCTAAGAGTAATCCTAGGAAGTGATTTTCTATTTAAATTTGGATTTTCTTGTGATTTCACTAGAAGGGAAGTTTGTTTCCAGGGAAGAAGTAAAAGGAACACTGGGGTCGAAAAGGAATCGCAGGTTAAAGGGGAGGGAGACACAGGGTTTAACACACTCAAAAATCCAAAACTGAGTGAGGTCTTCCCATCAAGGACTGTAAAGGAACCTGAGATAATCAAACCAGAGGAAGAAAAGACACAAACTGAAGAAAAGGTTGCTATTCACGAAAAGAGTGAGAACAGAAAGGACACTCTAGAAATTAACTATGTAGGTGTTACGCATACCATGATTAACCTTTTTAGCGAATTCAGGCCCAGAAAGAATGCAAGGTTTGTCCCCAGAGCATTGAGGGAGAAACAAAAATAGCATTTATAAAAAAATTAGAAAAATTTTTTTTATAAAAAGAGGGGGTTTAAATGAAGGAATCTTGGAAAAGAAATCATTTATTTGGAATCTAACATATAAAACTTGCTGACAAAGAGAAATACCTGCACATCAGCTGTAATTAAAAGTGAAATTTCTTCACTTGATGAAAAATTTGTATTCTTTATTTCAAGTGCCTTATATTTAAGCTGATGTGATTATATTAAGATTTCATTTTTAAAGTATGTCTGAAAAGAGAGATAATTTAATTTAAATTTAAGCCTCACTTAAGCTGTGTTAAATTTACTGTGAGTCATCAAAAGTTGCGAAGTAATAATTCCTGGAAGGCATGAAACTACACATGTACATGGGTAACGCTGGCAGCTATAGCTTACTCGAAAAATTACGTTGCCATGTATTCTGTGAATCCAAGTATAACAGCGTCGTAAAGGCGAAGGATGAACCCAAAGTGGTGAAATGATAAGGGTCGTTTGCAAAGGACTGAAAAAAGAGGGCGCTCTATAGAAGAATATAAGGGTTTGAGCCCATATCGGAAGACTCTCTCTGGTGTCGTAACGTTTTCCTGTTTTTTGGTGGTTCGGAAGTTAGCAGGCAGTTTTTAAGGGGGGGAGGCGGTCAAGTCTGTGATAAGATGTCAGACTGCGAGCGTTCTTAAAATGAAGTAGGATTCTATGCAAAGCTGAAGGTAAAAATTCCAGTCCCAGCAGAATCAAGACATCGCTGAAAAGTCCTATCCAGTTGTTTCTGAAACGCAAAGATTTGAGTCCGTTTTCGGCAGAAGGAATGAAGATAACTTAACCCCTACGTTGGCATATGGACAGCCAATAGATGAGAAGTATCCAGACATACACTTGCTGCAGAACGACGCGGAAAAAGCTCGGTAAGGTGCTACTCTAATTTTGTGTGAAAGTTCATTACAAGACAGAAGATTGTTTACGAATTTAAAATTATTATTATTATTCCTGACACCTCCAAGGAGGCCGAAGACTCATCGCGGGAGGATACCTACAACTGTCTCAACCACTACACCGAACCTCTACTACGAATCACCGCCATCTACCGCCCACCTCCACCACTACCACAACTAGTATTTTTTTGTCTGTAAATTGCGTGTGTTCTGAAGGGCCGATTTGTCTGTATGCGGGATGAAAAACCCGAGATTCCGGGAGAAAAAACCCTGCTACCTCCGTATGAGATCAGCTAACTCACTTTCGACTGAAATCGTCCATATAAAGATTCCTCTCGTCGCGACGAGAATCGAACTTAGGCCTATTCCAATCGAAGAGCGCAATGTACAGTCGTTCTTCCAATTGCGCTACGGAGGCGCTTGAACAGTATTTTAAGAACAGTGTTCTAAAGAACTCTGTGGACAGTCTCTAATTACAAGGTTAACCTCCTTTGAGAGTAAGAAGAATTGTTTGAAAGAGATCTTTTGTAATTTTGTATGTGATAGGATTAACTTGATGTGATAAGAATAGTAGAATTTAGTATCTCAGTAACATTAGAATGTTTGTTAGTTTTCTTTTGCAAATAATACTACTGAAAGGTATTTAGCTTAACTTCTTATCATTTGCTATCTATCCCAATATGCAGTTACTGTGTTCAGCATGCTTTATAAGATTTAATTAATTTAGAAAGTGTTAACCTCTTAATTCGAGTTTTATTTAGTATTGAGCATAATTGAGTGTATGAATTTTCTATTGTGCTTTAGATATTCCAATAAACATGTCATATTTACCTGAACCTGAGTCATGCCTGATTACGATTCCAACTTACCACTTATAAAAATAGAACCTGTTTTGGCGGGAAGGATTTAGAGAGTGAATATAAATATAGATTTAGGTCACGACTGCAATAATCTGAATCTATACGGCAGTTTAAATAAGATATTGTGTAAGAAAGCTAAGAATCGATTATTGTCTCCCTGAGTTAGGATCTTTTCTACTATAGGATAGTGGCTGGCACAGCAAAATATAAATTCACCAGCATCCGAAAAGGAAATAATCCTAGATATAAGAATAAGATTAAAGTAAGAGAAGAAAGAATAAATAAACGAAATGTGAATATATAGCAATAGAGCAGCCAGTAGGATTTTGATTGAATAAGGTTTTAGGTAAGAAAGGATGGATTTAAATAAAATAATTAAGCATAAATCATATAATAAATCACATAGAAACATCGATGTAACAGCGGAATGGGTTGCCACATAGTCACACACAACAGACAAAGCACTCACAGTCAGTTGTGAGTGCTTTGTCTGTTGATGGGTTAAAGGAGATGTATGGATAGATTGTGTCTCCCGCGATGAGTCTTCAGACTCCATGGAAGCGCCCGTATAATAATAATAATAAAAAACAAAGATAATATCAGAAATAACAATCTTGAAATATATAATAATGATAATAAACAAAGATAAAAAAAAATAAAGATTATATGACAAATAACAATCATGAAATATATATTTCATGATTGTTATATGTAGCCACACTTGACTGGCCTCCACAGAGCACTGATCTCAACGCAATTTAACATCTGTGAGATGAACTGGAGCGTCGGGTGAGGTCAAAGGACGTCTGCAACAGCAAACTAAATCTTTCTACCATATCCTCTCTTTCTTTCCTATCACTTATCCATAAGCCTACCGTACAAAGTGCTATTTTACAGTAGACATTACCGTACTTTAATGTAAAACATTACTATTACAGTAAACTGAAATAAAAATAAACATGCATTTAGCATGTCTTAAAATTCTATAAATACGCCTTACTTCACCTACACTTAAATATCATACGAGTTCCTAAAGTCAAACCCCATAGAAAATCTGAAAATAAACCTCGTAAATATTTCTAAAAGAAGGCGTAAAAAAATACTGATAATTGTTATATCATGATAGACATCCAGGGAATCAAGGACTTATCGAAGGAGGCCATGCATCATCCGAAACTACTGTTACATCATCTCTTAAATTCATTCACATTAGATACAGTCACGTCTCCAACAGCCAAAATGATCTACTATTCCCACTCCTTTGTCACGGAAAGATCTAGCTCTGATGATTGAGTTTGCATACTCAATCTGATGATTGCGATTGAGTTTGCATACAGTTTCTTAACTTTATGCAAACTCAGTTTTCATATATATCCCTTCCCACTTTCTGTATAATAAAAACAAATTCATCAATCGACAGAAATTTATGCCCTCCCCTTCTCATACTAACCCCGTCTTTTGCCTGTTTATCTCTGTCTGCAGTCCTCATACCTTTGTCCAAATTATCTACATTCCATAATAGTGATACCGTTTCTTGACATCGAAATGATGGATATGCTGCAAAGAGAGCGCAACCTTTTTGACCCCCTTGGAACTTAAGGGACAAAATCTGTGAAAAAAATTACTGTTTTATTCTTTCACTTCAATATTCGTTTCACCACGCAATTATCCCAAAAGTTTCAATTGTAATTTGTTCTGTTACCTTTAAGTTCCAACTTCCTATCCACCATAACTCCAAGATATCTCAGTTCTTCAAGCACAGTTCCACCAATGCGAGGGGTGGGGGGGGGGGACTGAAAAGTTCTCATGAACACTTAAAAGAAAAACGATATTAAAGAAAATGTAGCCACAAGAAAGAACATATCTTAAAACCCTTAACCCCCATGTTTCATTAAATCGTAATAATTTGTTCTTTTTCTTTTAGTAGATATAAGAAGATATGTCAGATGTCAATTCCTTCATTGTGATTATCACAACTTTTCAGCACACCTTTGTATAATCTGCTGGAGATCTCATCGTGCTGCAGTACATAACTTTCTATTTACTAACATTGAATTTATAAAAGTTATTTTTGTTCAAGGTTTCTGTCTATTCAAATCACTCTTTAAGATCTGCAATATCATTAGCATCCCTGATTGCCATGCCTATTTTTGCACCATCAGAAAACCATTGAACATCTTGTCAGGTCCTTCCCAATAATATCAGCTTGTATTGATTCCTGTGAGATTTCTTGAACTGAAACTCCAATAACCAGGTCAAGGACATAACCAGTTGAGCTGAATATTCTTTTCTTGAGCAAACGTGTTGATATCCTATCAGTCCTTATATACTAATTCTTATCGCAGTTATGCAATACTCAAAAATATCCTTCTCATACACCTATATCTCTTCATTCAATGTAGCAATATATATATATACAAAATAGTAAAATGTATGTTAAATATAGCACATAATATGTGAAATCCGCCAAAATGTTGGCGGTTTTTTCATATGTCCAGAACTCTGCATTCAACATGAATACGGAGTTCTGGATGTCGACTGGAAAACGAAATTGCACTAACACATTCAAAACCGAGGCTCGCAACATGGGTTTCTATGGTTGGGCTTGCATATTGCGGTCCTACGTGCAGCTTCGTCTTTACTGATGAAAAGAGCGTGTGCAGTGAGACATGGAAGTGGAAAGAAATCTGTGTTTGGAATGGTGAATCACCTCTACCGAGCAGATGAACGTGTGTGGTTGTGGCAGATGACCAATGAACGTCTCTTACCAGAGTCTCCATAACCCCAACTATGAAATTCGGAGGTGGTGGTATGATGGCTTGGTACTGTCTTTGTCTCGGTTTCTGGTGCCACGCACATAGAACTCGAACTCCGAGAGGCATCTGAACATTCCAGGCAATGCAATGCTCCCTACTTTGTAGCTTTTTTATGGAAATGATCATTGTCTCTTTTAGCAAGACAATTCATCATGTCATATGGTTGCTGCTATAACTGCGTGCTTTGTGGGTTTGTGGACATGAATGTAGATACACTTGACTGACCTCTATAGAGCACTGATCTCAACGCAATTGAACATTGTGAGATGAACTGGAGCTTCGGGTGAGGTCAAAGGACGTCTGCTACAGCAAACTAAATCTTTCTACCATATCTTCTCTTTCCTTCCTATCACCCACTTTTGCAATTCACACATAATCTATCATATGAAGATTCATATGAAACATTCCACAGACCACTCACCAACTTGGTGGCTCGATTCTGAATCTTATCCACTGTTTCCTCATTCCCAAGAAACACAGCAGACAGACCTGACCACAGTAAGCCAGATGTGGACGTATCAAGGCCTTATAAAGAGGAATACCAACTTCCATATCTCTACTCGTTAGTGTTTTCTTTAATAGCCAAGTAATCTTATGGGCTACATTAGCAATATGTCTTCTAAACTTTAACTCTCTCTGTCTACCACCATCCCTAAATATCTAGTTTCATCTATTTACTGGAGTGCGGTTCCATCAGTGTGGTATGCAGCTTGTAATCTATTTATCCCAAAATACACTTTACATTTCTACACCTTGAACAAACACCCAATATATTTTGCCCATACTGACTATGCGCAGGAAATGAAAAGGATCGGTACTGACAGTCGCATGGCTATACATACAGAAACAACTGATTTCCGCAAAGTACTAGAAAATTCGACTACAGTGGTATCAGAACACAGTAAGTGGCCACTGGAAGACTGGTGAAAAAAGTCATGTGGTCTGGCAGGTTACGGTACACGGTGGTCTGTACCTACGATAGACAGAGAGTTGGGGTGAAGCCCCCATGAAGCAATGAACCCAGCTTACCTTGTAAACACAAGGTTCTAGAGGTGGTGTCATGATGGGGAGCATGTCCTGTTGGTACAGAATGGATCGCTTGATATTTCTGGAAGGTCGATGTCCTCCAAGGAATATCTAACTACTGTTGCTGATCAAGTTCTGTGGTAGACGACAATACTACTGTCCACTGAAGAATTGTTCAGCAGTTGTTCAGTGAACATGACAGCAACTTCCACCATCTTCTTTGGCCACCACAAAGCTTGGATCTGAATCCCATTGAGAATATATGGGAAATGTTAGATAAACATATTCGGAGCAAAGTCCTCTTCTGTCAAATCTGAGCAAGCTAAACTACTGCCTGGTATGTTATAATCGTAGAGACAATTCAACACCTTGTGGAATATATGCCAAACCGCATATGTGGGGTAATTCAAGTTGGAGGAGGTCCAACACAGTATTAAAAGTTTTTAATTTAATGGCAGAATGTGTATATTACAATTCCACAATAAATGAAGTAATTGAGCAGTATATAGTCTTCTCAAAAATATAATAAATTAGTACTTATACTAAGAATCGACCAAAGCCGAGATAACTAGTCTCGAGTGTAGGTAGGCAGCAAAATATTTCTCCAGAAATTCAGGTTTACTACTACTGCAAAACAGCCCAAATGGCAAGCAATGTATATAGTTCACAACCTATAATCTCATGCTACTTGTTACCTAATCCTTATCCTTCGGTTTGTGTTAAGTAACAGGAAATGGAATTCATCACTCCACGAGATCTATTTCCGGTCATCCTGTAGCTTCTTGATTTCCTCGAAAAGACATGCCACCTTTCAATGGTAGTCTTCTGTGATACCAGTCCTAGACAGTATCCAGCTTGAATTCAGATACACGTCCTCACTTCTTTATTATACTGCACTCATCTGATCAAGTGAAGAATTTATTGAACTTTACAATATTGCCAGTCCATCATCTGTCTCTTTCGTTGATCAGCTATTTCAGCCACATGCTCGATGTTGAATTTATATTTTCGATTTAACAGACCATTCTTGGGATACCCATTCACAATTTCATGTAGTCACCCTAGTATGCAAAGTTTTCTGAGATACGCTTACCCGTCAGTCTAAAATAATATCCCCCTAATGGGGGATATTATCAGCAATTTTAGACAACATGCAAAAGTCTCCAATATGGATTCCATTCACCATCAGGATGGTATATTTCTGCCACTAAATGCAAAGTAGATCGTCGAATGGCCTAGTCGTTTTAAGATACCATGTATCAGAAACAACCCCTAAATATAATGCTGCATCTATCAAACTTCGTCGATAGTATAAAGTAGTCTTTCCCAAAATCCTGGATGAAATCTACTTTACAGATACATACATTATTCAGATGAAATTATAGTATTCAGGTGGTGGCATCTGCACTTTTGCAAACCGCACTGATTTCGTCATTTTTGATTTCATATGGATTAACGTGAAAGTGACATTTTAGCTTGTTCATGCTTGCAGTTGCTATTATAATCAGGTCATATCTGTTGGATCATGCTTCGTCACTCACCACCAAACTGAAAATTCGCTGCATTTTCTTAATATCAGGTTACTTAAAACTTCAAGTAAATCATCTTTTCGCTTCAAAAATTTACCTACTACTCATATTAAGAACAATAACATTATTATTATTATTTGGTGCATGTGCTTGGTCGAGTGACCAGTGGTGCGAAGTTACCATCCGTGGGATTATGACTGTACGCCTCCAAGTCAGAATCCTGTCTAGCCATTGCAATGATACCATCAAAGTCGGTGGGATTAGTCCGCCTCAGCACAGCTTAATCAACTAATTATTATTATTATTATTATTATTCAACGAAATAAAGAGAGAGACCACCGCGTCACTGGTAAAGGCCTGAGAGATCGCACCCTAGCTAAAGCAAGAAAGCAGAGCCAACAACGTCAATCCTCAACTGTGCATTATTATTATTCACACAATTAATGCACAGTCAAAACAAGATATCATTGAAACAAAAGTTTGACGGGTGCCACAGAGCAATTCAGATTTTTCCTAACAATCTAAGAATAGTCTGTCAGGTAGGATCGTAAAATATGGGCTCGTCCAACTAATGCTGTTTTTTGTAGATCATATGTGGTCACTTCGTTGAGATTTAATTCTTGTAAATACTTGCAAATTTCTTTGAAATTGCACCAAGTGCGCCGATAACTGTTGGGATGACTTTGGTGTGTTTAAGCCACAGCCGGCCAACTTCGATTGCCAGATCTCGATATTTAGTGATTTTATTCCAATTCTTTGTTGTGTAAGTTGCTATCGGTGGGTACTGCGATGTCAATAATCCAGACTTGTCGATGTTCAATAACTGTCATGTCAGGTCTATTCTGTTCCAAATATTGAATCTTGAAAAACTAATAACTGATATGAGACCTAACAGAGAGAGTCGGGGAAACTAAATTATAAAAGGAGGAATGGTGAGAATGTGAATGTAAGAGTGACAATGTTATATAATTGTGTTAATCATGAGAATAGGTTCTATCATTGAAAATGTTGACGAGCAGAGAACGATTTCAACTTTGTGTTCGTCGGTTCGGACCCATCAAACGTGTGCAAAGATCTCTACATGCATAAGGCACTAGAGAAGAATAGAGATCTGCAAGTTGTCAAACTGCGTCATGCAGACTGCAGATAAGACCATTCTTGGGACAGTATACAAAAGAACATGTGCAGGTTGATTATTGTGTGTACATGAATGCTAGGAGTATCAGAAACAAAGGGATAGAGTTTGTTGCCTTAGTCACTATGTTGGGACTTCAGATTGCAGGCATTAGTGACACCTGGCTATCAGAATCAGACATATTAACTGAATCGAATGTAAAGGTACAGTGTTTTTGGAATGATAGAGATGATAGGAGGGAAGGGGACGTGTTGCTAATGATACCGGATGACTTGGGTCTCAACTCTAACTGGATTCACTGTTAGTAGTAGCACTACTAACTACCGCTATTAGTAGTACAAGTACTACTAACAGTCTATTTCAATCTCACTACTTCAATCTCACTGTCACTGTTAGTAGTACTACTACTAACAGTGGCAGTGAGATTGAAGCCATCTGGTGTGAGGTGGATTAGTTCAATTACACCGTGGGGCGTTGTTACAGACGGGGTGGATCGGTTGCTAGTGATCTCATGAGAAGAATGAAAATGCATTTATTTAGCTGTTGCAGGGCAACTTCCTCAAGCAACATAAGACAGAAGGAACTGAAGGTCAAAGATGGCCAGATTTGATTAAAGTATCAGAGGGCGTTTGAGTTAAAGATTTAACTATTCTGCCTCTGGTTGGTGACAGTGATCATGTGGTACTCTCATGGGAAGTGACTAAGTTTATGAATGTTCCATTCAGAAAAGATTACATTCTGAACTACGAAGCAGGAAATTATAACCAACTGAGTTCTGTGGAATGGGATCGGTTGCTGGATGGGAAGAATATCGACAGTGCATGGAAAGCATTTAAACAATATTTAAATAATGCGATATCAGAATTTGTCCCGAGAGTTCGAAGAATAAATAGGGTAGGAGTCAAATGGATGTGTAATCTTATTAAGCAAGATATTCGTAAGTAAAGGATGATGTGGAAGAAATACCGGGTGCATAAAGATGATATCCGTTATGAAAATTATAAACAACAGGCTAGATTAGTCACAACTGTTGTACGGAAAGCAAAGTCTGAGTATGAAAAGAAACCAGCTCTGAGTACTCAACACAACTCACAAGATTTCTATCGATATTCTTCAAGTAAAAGAAAGAATGAATATGAAAGAATAACTCTTCTAAATGCAGATGGTATCGAATTATATTAATTATAAGTCAATAGTGTATGCAACATTGAGCTTACTGCTACCTCTGCACTGCATGAAGAAACTCAGGTGTATGAGGACGAAGAATTTAGAGCTGTTGCACAAACTAAATAAGAATTCAGCAATAGGGACTGATGGGATATCAGTACGTGTGCAAAAGAGTGTTCAGCTGATCTGACTATTCCTTTGACTGAGCTGTTTAATATGAGTCTTAGAACAGGGAAGATTCCGCAGGAATGGAAAGAATGCATGGTAATTCCATTGCACAAGGCTGGTGCAAAGACCGATATATATCCAACTCTCGACCAATTAGTATCTCAGGAGTGGTGGTGAAGATTTTTGAAAAATTGGTTAGGGCTTGCAATCAGAAATGGGTTGAGAGTGAATCTCTACTTTGCAATGAACAACATGGGTTTAATAAGGGAAGGTCATGTTTTAGCAACTTGCTCACATTCTATAACAATGTTACCATTGAACTAGGCAAGGGGAATGGATACACCATGATACTTATGGATTTTGCTAAGGCTTTTGACAGAATACAGCATGGTTGACTGTTGCATAAATTGGAGAATATGGGTTTGGATTATAGAATATTAGTGTGGATAAGAGAATGGTTGACTGAAAGATATCAAAAAGTCGTATACAGGGGTGTGAGTCTACAAGATTTACGATTACCACAGGGATCAGTGATTGTCTACTGTTTCAATCTATACATTAATAATATTGGGAAAGATTAGATAAGCGACATACAGCTATGCTATTTGATGATGATGCAAAGATAGGTAGGGTAATCAGGAATACTGCTGATATGCAGTACTTGCAGAATGATTTGAATAGGTTGGAATTGTGAACATGGGAAAATGGATGTTAATTCAATGTCAGTAAATGTAAAGTCATTCACTTCGGCGTGATTAGAATCCAATGCGGTATTATATTGATGGGATTATGCTAGAAGAAAGTGAGGAGGCTAGGGATCTTAGAGTGTTAGAAGATAGGAAGTTGAAGTTCAGGAGTCATGTAGCAAAGATTGCAAATACAATTAAAAAAATAATTGCAATGCTGACAGAACGTTCACATGTAAAGATAAGGATGCTATTTTCCCTCTTTACGAGGTGTTGATAAGATCTCACTTGGACTATTGTGTACAGGTCTGGTCTCCTGGTTTCCGTTGTGATTTCTGATATAGTGGTGAAAGTGTTAAAAATGGTATCAGGATTGTGCAATACTGAATATGAAGACAGACTGAGAATTTGTAGACTGCAGAGTCAAACAGGAGAGAGGAGTGATATGATTGAGACTTACAAACTTCTGAAAGGATCATACAGGATTTCAATTGATGGAATTTTTAAATTTATGAAGGGTGTTAAAAGGACAAAAAGGCACCTTGGAAGCTGAGAATAAATGCCACCAAGAAGGGGATGAGGGCTAGATTTTTCTCTCGTATGGTGGTGCGTGATTGGAATGGATTGTCATTGGATGTGCAAGCAGTGTGAATGAATTCCAGAATACGTATGATAGCTGGTGCGTGTAGTATGTGATCTCCCTTGATGAATCCTAGTCGATCTTGTCAGAGATCGACTAACTCGGGAACCGGTCGAAACTATGCTTAGAAATATTTCCTCTAGTTCGTGACTATATAAGCCTTTCTTCGTACCTAAAGCTATCAGATCTAAATGTCATTTCCAATTTACACAGATCAGAAAATAAGTCGTAACTGATAGCGTAAGAGACTACCTATTGAGCGAGAAAGAATGAAGAAAATAACACTATAAGCAAGTGTTTTGTTTGATTTAAATGAAGATAATAAGTGGAAATGAGTGGGGGAAAATGAAATTCTTGGGCACTTTTCTATTGTAAAACATAATATTTAATTGTGATTCACTTCATAATCTCCGGAAACGAAAATAAGCGCCTCCGTAGCGCAATTGGAAGAACGACGGTACATTGCGCCCTTCGATTGGAATAGGCCTAAGTTCGATTCTCGTCGCGACGGGAGGAATCTTTATCTGGTCGATTTCAATCGATGGTGAGTTAGCTGATCTCATACGGAGGTAGTAGGGTTTTTTCTCCCGGAAACTCGGGTTTTTCATCCCGCATACATACAAATCGGCCCTTCAGAACACACGCAATTTACAGACAAAAATTACTAGTTGTGGTGGTGTTGGAGGTGGGCGATAGATGGCGTTGATTCGTAGTAGAGGTAAGGTGTAGAGACAGTTGAAGATATCCTCCCGCGATGAGTCTTCGGACTCCTTGGAGGTATCAGGAATAATAATAATAATAATAATAATAATAATATTTTGCGATTACGTAATTACGCAAATCTGAATATAAATCTGTTACCTGTTCAAAAAGTTCGACTCCTAAAAAGTTCACGTTAAATCAGTAATAATATAAACTATTACAGGATTTTTCACGGAAGAAAATCTTTTATCGAATTTAAGACAAACTAGAATCGAATAGCGAAGGGAAAGATCCTGAAAATGATTCAACTTGGTGATTTTATGCAACCCATCAGATTTAAAATAGTATTTTATTTTATTTCTATTTTTTTAAAATAAAGTCTGCAACCGTATGGAAAGATACACCCATGAATCAACGAAGAACAAACTTCGATGAACTAAATAAAGATTTTAAATTTCTTTTCTCTAAAATAATTTTTGAGAATTGCTGAACGTTAAAATCATTACAGTAGAATAACACACATACACGCGCGTGCACGCACATCCTTATAACGGAGTTTAATAATGACCTTGAACTTTTCATATATCTTATGTTCACCTCATATTTAAAGGGGACGACAAAGTGAATGTCCTGTAACCAGAACGCAAAGGTTAATATTCTCGTCATAGCTTCGAACTTCGCTCTCAGTGTTATCAGAAACTTAACCCCTATGGTCCGATTAGGGATCATTTCAAAGAGATGTATATTCGACCTCCCAGGTAGTATTTATTAATGTGGGTTCTTCACAGGCCTGTTGAAATATACATCAGATCCTTTAAACTCTTAAGCCTACTGATATTTTTGAGCAACTATTACGAGGTATCTAGTCTTTGAATTTAATAATCTTTCCCATCCTTTTATTTCTTCCCTATTTGCTTTGTAATGCACCGATTGGGGGTAACTCTTTAGCACAATAAGATCCAAGGAACTGAAGAATCCAAAATCGCTTGAGAAATGTGCATTCAAAACTTTTTTTCCGAATAATAAAAAAAGCAGTTTGATATTTAATTTCCGGAGCATGTTCTGATTTGCGTACGATTATTTGTTTTGGACTGCATCAATACAGATTAAATATTTGTTATGTATTCGATATCCCATATAAGATTCCATTCACCTACAGTTTAAGAATTGGGGGAGTAAAAGTATAAGTTGTGTTGTTGATTTTGTTCATTTTTCATTGTATAGATGATTCTTCTGTGATGGAAACATCGATGTTTAACGTCATATTCGTCTTAAACACACATGCACAAAAAATACTGTTTTAATGCACAATTGCATCGTCAAGAACAAAAGACGAAACAGTATGGCAGTCTAATAAGAAGCAAGTTCTTATGGATTGGCTCTCTGCAAATAACATTTCTCATTCCCCAGATATGCGAAAAATTGAATTGCTTAATTTGGTCAAAAGAAATTCGCATACAACTAAACTATTTAAATTCGACACGATGCTCAAAGAGCATGGATTTCTAGCTTTGAGGCTACCACCATATAATTGCGATATTAATGCTATTGAGTATGTTTGGGCAGAAGTGAAAAGTTTCACTCGCCATCGCAACGTAACTGGAGATATTGACATGTCGAAACTTTTTAAGCTTTCAGAACAGGCGATTGAAAGTATTACAGTTCAAAACTGGGGAAAATATTGCTTTCATGTCACCTCATTGGAAAATATGTATTGGGACAGAGACGGAATTATCGAAGAATTATGCGAACCTTTGGTGGTCAGTTTAAGTGAAAGTGATGGCAATTCGGACACCGATTCAGATGACTCTGAAGATTAAAAGGATCTGATAATGGTATTTGTTTCCAACATTTTTTGCATGGGTTTGTTAAAAGAGTCACAACAAGTCAAATAATTAATCGGTTTAGGAGATTAAAGTGTCTCAGGTCTCTCAACTGTAAGTCTAGAATATCTAAGTTCATTTGAATGTTTTTTTTTGTTTTTCTGTATAATTATTTTTATTTTATAGAAAACTTTCTTAAAAATAAACTTAGTTAAATTTTTGTTTTATGCTATGCCTTTTTTAATTTTGTTAATACTCTACGTACATTTTTCCAACTGTTGCACAAGCAAAATTGTTACACTTTAAAAACTACAATGTTCGTAAAAGAAAAGCTAAATTTTCCGACCTGTAATAATAAACAAACTCATCCCAGAAGACAGATTGATTACCCTATTATCGGAATGGATTCTCCTTTTTCTGACATGCTCAGAAGTGTCGAGGGATCTCTAATCGGTGGGCGAACTATATGAGCATTAGTCGTCGAGTTACATTCGCTGAAGTGAGCACGTGCACAAGCTGTTCAGCGGAGGAGTGACAAAGTGACAATGAAAGAGCTTGAAGAATAACGTGTGTGTGTGTGAAATTTTGCTGCAAACTTGGTAAAAATTGAGATGGGGGTTTATGGCTATGATGTTGAAACCAAGATACAATCGTCGCAATGGGTGGGGAAAGGGTCTCCTCGACCAAAAAAAGCACAGACGAGTCGGTCAAAGATCAAGGTGATGTTGGTTGTGTTTTGTTGATTGGAAAGGCATTGTCCATTATGAATTTGTACCACGTAGTCAGATGGTAAACAAAGAGTTGTACTAGGAAGTTTCAGCGCGTTTGAGGGATGCTGTGCGCAGGAATCGGCCTGACTTGTGAAAACTAGTCAGGATGTTGCACCACGACAATGCGCCGGCAAATATGGCAAAACGTCAGACATCCGTTGTGCCCCATCCACCCTATCTCCGGAATTAGCTCCAGCAGACATTTTCCTGTTTCACAAACTTAAAACCACCTTGAAAGGACGTCATTTCCAAACAATAGAGGAGATTCCGAGGAAAATGCGATATGAAAACTGCGCGCCATCACAGAAAGTGCATTCCAGGAAGAGGAAGCATTCCAAAAATGGCAGAAACGTTGGGAAGTGTATCGCCAGTAGATGGGACTATTTTGAAGGATGCAGTGCTTAACATGATGTAAAATGAGCAAAAAGTCTTTATAGCAAAAGTTCGGTCTTTTTTTTTGAACGCCTTTTATTGAAGAAGAAAAAAAACTTTACATAAAGACGTGATTCAGGTAAGCAGATGCTCCTTCCACAGTCTTTTACAAAAAGCGACTTTGGATCTCTACAAAGAAGAAAACCATCAAGGAAATTAAGTCACAGAGGAAGAACACGGTAAGCATGAGTATTCATGGAATTCTGCAGGCTTTTAGTGACCACAACAAAGAAGCCTTCTCGGATAAGCAAGCAAGCAAGCAGCCGTCGCTCTAGGTGTGTGGTACATACCAAGTTTGCTGCTTGATGTTCAGGTGATCCACAACAGCCCTATAACAGGGATGAGAACAAACTATAAACTAAGCAGTGCAGGCGGGAAGGGCTGCAGGGCCAGATGCCCTGGGAATAGAATTTTATAGAGCAACATAGAACACCATCTTACCCATACTAATCAGGTTCTTTGATAAATTCCTCTAGACTGGGGACATATCAGCGGACTTCACCAAGAGTTACACAATATTCCTTCCCAAGAAAAAAGAGATGACAGAATCATAGGCAACTGGCGTTCCATTGAACTCAATAACACAGAACAAATTATTCGCAAGAATAACTAACAACCGGATGAAGGTCGTTAGTTATTCCATAGTTATTCCACTTGATACCATAGGTTAGCACACAGACCTATGGTATCCCAGGCTGGGAGATGGGATTCAACCTCTTCCTGCTACGAGATATTATACAGGCTTTCCGCGAATAAACAATATCCTTTGGCAGTACTCAGCATAGACGTAGAAAATCCTTTGACAGAGTCCGACATGAGTTTCTCTTCTACATTTTATATTTCACAGGGGTTTAGCGAAAGTTTATGTTGGACAATCAGAGGAATTTACGCTGAAGTCAAAACCGGCTTGATAGTAAATAGTAGCTGCATATCTTAGATCCTGTCTTTTTTTGCAAAGGAACACGTCAGGGTTGCGCTTTGAGTCCATTACTTTTCTCTCTGGTATTAGAACCGTTTCTGTGATGGGTGAACAATACCACTATGATAAGAGGAATATCACTACCATTACCCCTCCACACACACACACACACACACACACACACACACACACACACACACACACACACACACACACACACACACACACACACACACACACACACACACACACACACACACACACACACAAAAAGCGCGGAAACCAATCACCTATGCGAATGATTTAATCCATACCTTTAGAGACAATAGTTCTATCAGCACGTTCTTTAATACAACATCCAGTTTGGAATAAGTAGACGATCTGAGGCCAACCGTAATAAAACCAAGTTATTAATCAACCTACAGTGGATAACTGCTAACTTACCACTCGGTTTAATCCCAAGACAGATTCTATAAATGTCCTAGGCGTGCCATTCCTGAAAGCTTTAACACTTGACCAGCAGGTCAAGTGTTAAACACTTTTTTAACACTTGAGAGCAGAAGACTTGACCAGCAAGTCTTTACGTAAATGGCACAACGGTCTTCTCTCTTTTCAGCAAGAGTAACTGTCATCAAAACTGCAGTCGTCCCTGCACTACTACTCGTCATCTATCTTACAGATATCAGGAAAAATACGGAAGCTGATCTGTACAAACACTTACTTCAGTTCTTTTGGAATCGTCGCAATTCCAAAAGAATGGTGGAGCTTTAACATCCTCTCCCTCACTCACAAGGCGGATTCGACTTCCCAGTGCTCAGATAGCGCTTCTTTACTAACACCGTTAGAATCCACTCATCCCAGCAACCATTTAGTCAAGTACTTCCTTGGATATTCTCTATCTCACTTCGATATAAGTAACTACAAAGGAGCTTGGGCAGAAATTATCCCTGAATACTATCGGATTACATGTTATCTATTAGACAACATCAGTCAAAGGAATAAACCTGTTATCTCTAAAATCCAAACAGTTGTACTCAAAAATCTATCAATTTCATAACCAACTAGCACTGAACTTGAAATATGGATATGGGAATTAAGTAAATGGGTTTTCAAGTAGCCTCTACAAATTTCACAGCAAACCTTCCAGGCAATTCCTGTCCTGGAAGGCAGTACTTTCCGATGAAGTGGATAAAATAAAGTAAATTTCAGACCGACAGCCCAACTTGCTCCATCTGTGGACAGCTTGAAACAGTTAATCCCTTCTTTCATTACTGTCCTCAAATAAGATGTATTTGGTTTAGTATGGCCCTGCGTGTTCCCATGTTGAAAATAGAAGTCGTATTTCTGCAGTCTCCTCCGCCAATCACTAGCAACATCAAAACAATCATCTTAAAAAACCTAAATGATTTTCTAATAAAATTATTTAGGTTTTTTTTTATTATTTAAGTCATTCGAGGTTTACTGACAACGTCATAAAATCCTCCATCTGATGACGACGGTTTTCTCTCCACATCAGAAACAGAATATTCAACATCTATCGGTGCTGCAAAATGGTGGAGCAAGTTCTGAGAGATGTAAAAAAGTGATGCATTAGTCTTAGGACATATCCGAAGTTTGGATACGAATATCAAATGCTTATTTTTTATTTTATTTTATTTTATACAGAGTGGACATAGCGTTGAATCCAATCAATCAAATTAACAAGATGCGCAGAAATAATGAGGATTCTTGTTTTTTATCCTCCCCCCTCTTTCACACCGACAGTAATGAAAGTATGCGCAAATGATCATATGGAGGTGGCAGAGTTTTTCCTTTTGGAAAATCTAGTTTCTCATCCGCAAACAGATACACCAACCGGAGAAGAGACATAATACTCTGGCCTCGTAGCGTTAGTTAGTTACCAGTTCCGATAATTATTCAAAGGCGCGTATGATGTCAATGGTTGCTTAACACATGTAAATGAACCATACATGAAACAAAAAGCAGTGGTTTACAACCTATGCATTTCAAATGTGACAATAATAAATTAAAGAACTGAGAGATTCAATGAAGGCTGAACGCAAGAGAACTTCAACAGACTGAATTTTTGTCACATTGTTCCTTAAGGTAAGACTAGTTTAAACGTGCTCGAACATGTTCAGTCCATGACCCTATTAATTTTCCAACTACTGCTATATGCCTTAAGAGTTACAACAGCCATAAAATGGTAATTAAGTGACAGTAATTTAAAATTTTAGCACTGCAATCGTTTTTAATCTTTCGAGAGCGAGATTATCATAAATAAAAAATACCTCTAAATGCTGTTGTGGCTAGATACGTTTCCCACTTAAAATCACTTACGTTATTGGCTCATCATTGAGCTGAACTGCGCGCACGCGCACACATAATTTGTTCTTCAAATATGTATTTCTTTTTGCGATCTCAGAAAGAGGCCGTTTATAAACATAAATAACCTCTTCTGCATTTTTGTAAATCACACTTTGATGTGTGTCGTTCGTTTAGATCAGGGGTCGCAAACTGGCGGCCCGCGAAGGCTTCGTATCCGGCCCGCGACCTTAATGATTTCTTTCCTAAAAATCAATGTTTCTGACATCCTGCAGGGATTCAAACAGAAAAAAATTCAAACTTCTAAATGTTTTATTACAGCTTTAAACAAAAGTAAAACTCATTACTATAATTCTTTGTACCATGTTTCTATCATCAAATGTTGGCAACACTGAATGGAAGTTACCTGTCGCGCAGCGATTTTAAGCCACGTGATACAATGTCAATAAGTTACAGGTTACCATTGTAATATGATAGTGTTAATAAAAAGTTACCTCAATAACTTATATTTTTTTGCCCATAACAATATCTGCATTTAAAGTTAAAAAAAAAAAAAGAAAAATACATCAAGAAGGCAGAACTTTTCAAGAAAAATGGGAGAAGGCATATTTCTTTGAAGGCATATTTTTTCATATTGCAACACGAAACGAAAAAGCAGATATTGACATGTTATGTTAGTACAGAGGAAAAGATGTCAGGCTTCAGGATCAAAATCAAATTAAAAAAAGAACTCGTAGATAAAAACTTTATTTTTGTAAGTCAAAATTATGTATTTAAATAATTTTCTTAAAGCATGAATAAAATGTAATTGAACTTATATTTTCTAAACTTGTTATATTTTTAAAATTTAAAAATAAAAATGGTTATAATAGAGTTAATTTAGTATTTTGATAAGACACGTTAGATACGTAGCGTGGCACATCGCACCAAAGCGAAGAAAAGCAATGGCGTCCAAATCGCCGTATTTGTTTGAAGAAATTAACCAAAAGGAATTCATCCAGTGTAAGGTCTTTGTCGAGTGCGACTGGAGTTTGGTTTGAGAGCAATATTAGTGGGAAAGTGTGCCGAAAGTATCATGAAAGCGAGGATATGAAGTGTGTCTCAGGACGCGAGATTGACGTAGTGGATGAAAGTCAGAATGCGATAGAAAATTGTGAATGTGTGACAGAAAATGATGATGTAATGCCAGATAGCATAGAGAGAGTGAGTTGAAAAGTGATACAGTTGATGGTGAAAGTAAAAGCACAGAGCGAGAGAATGGTCTGACTGATAAAAAAAAAAATGAACAGTTAGCTGCAATTAGGGTGACCACTCAGCAAAAATATTTTGCACCAACTTATGCAGGATAAAGATACTAAATCTGAAAAAAAAAAGTACTCGATTTTTTTGTAGCATTTTATGTAAATAATGTAACATTAAATTTTCAGTTATTTAATATGCTATTTACATATATACAGGGGTTACAACTCGCAAGAAAAACACTTGAAGTATTTATTCATTATTTTTAACGATTTTGCTAAATTAATTAACTCTTCAGAAATAGAAAAGTCTGTCGCTGATGAATGTTTCAATTTTTCTTTTGTCAAAAGGAGTTCATTCCTCAAGGGAGTTTGTAATTGATTTCTTATTTTATTTTTATGTATTGTCACTACTGTAAATATTCTTTCAGTTGCTGCTGATGAATGAGGGAGGCACAATACAGCTTTAACTAATGTTGTTAAATTAAGAAACATTTTTCCCCTACCGCATTTTTCATTTCAAAAACTTTATTCCAAAAAAAACATGAATTCTTGACCTTTTTCCAATGCTTATACAGTCTTCAATAGTTGCCATTCTCTATCGAGGTCTTCATAACTATTTTCTTCAATAACATTAGGAAAATTTACAGCAAGTGGCATTATATTGCAAAAACACATTTCAGGATTCAGCATCGCTAAACCTTTTAATACAGGATCTTTGAAATTTATTCGTTTGAAAACTTGGCTACAGAACTCAACATAGAAGGACAAACATTTCACCTTGAAGTGTCTTATGTCTCTTTCTGGAACTTCACTCTTATCTAAACTCATTAGAAGGGCTTCCACTCTCGCTCCTAGATATACATTTTCTATGTCTAAAAACTGACCATTATCAGCTAGATTTATGTTTACAGTTGGTGTATTTGTAACATATTGAGATTTCATGAAATATTTCATGATAATTTTCATTTTATCTCCTACTGATGAAATTAAGAGATGAAGACGATATTCAGTGCCTTGGTAATCTAACTTTAGATTTACTGTTGGTAGGATGAATGCTGAGAAGAGAAAATATGCCTTAATTAAGGGATTTTGTAGTGCAGTTAAAACTGATTTGGCTTGCTCAATTCCATCTTCTACTGCGCTTAAGATAAAGTATGAAACCAAAGCACTCCATTGTTCTACTATTCTTTTCACAACATCATGCATTGAGAGCCAACGGTTTTTACCCAACCTCATCAAATTATGTGGTTTTAAGTTTGATAATTCCTGAATTTATTAAAATTCTGTTAATCTTTTCTGTTTCTTTTGTATGAAATTGTAAATATTTGCACATAGTTCTTCTAATGAATTTGGTAGTTTCTTACATGCTTCAGCTTTACAAAATTAAAGCTCTGAATTCTGCATCTGGCGACATATAAATGTTCATTTAATGATTTAAAGCGAGCCTGAATGCCAGAATGTTGTCCCATCATAACTGATGGGACAACTTTGCTGCTGATAACATTATCAGCAGCAAAGCCTAATAAGTTTGCAAGAGGCACCTTCAGCTTGTTTAATAATTCTATTAGAGCTTCAACAAAGCTGAACTTGTTTCCTCACTAACATCAATGATATTTAAAAACGAATCCTCTGCTGATTTCGTGGAATCATCATAGTAACGAACCACAATTGCTAGAGATTTATTTGCTGTAATGTCAGTTGACTCATCAATAATTAAAGAAAAATAAGTAGTTTGAAGTTTTTTTTCGAGATTTCATTTAGCGAATCTACGGCCAAAACAATTTTTATAAGACAGTTACATTTAGTGAGTCCACGCTGCATTTTCTTAGCAATTTCACTCAGGGGCAATTGTTTTCAATAGAGTTGGAAGAGTATCCATAAGCCTCAAAGGTAGATTGTGTTCTGCAACATATGCACATAATCTTAATTCTGCCTCTTTAATTTGTTTTTCCGACTGGTATTTGGAACTGGATTTAAACAATGACATTATACCTGGTGTGCTTCTTTTAGATTCTATATTCTACTTGTTTTGGAGTGTTTGCATGACGAATCATTAAACTTTTGTACCATTAATGCTTTTATCACAAAATTTACAATAAGCAGTTTGTCCTTTGCTTTTACCTGAACTGATCCATGATTTAAGAATGGTCCTCCAACCAGTCTTCTTTGAATTTTTGCTTATATGATTTTTTGATCTTTTTAGAAGAACCTTGTAAACCTGAATCTGAATTTAAATCATAACTAGCATCACTTTCTCTTTTATCTGAATTACCTGTGTCAGAAGTGGTTTCTTGTAAGTGGGAAGGGCCGGCATTGAGATCTTCGCTTTCAATGGTTCGTTTATGTACTTTCCTAACTGATGCAATGCACTTTTTTCCCTGAGATTTAGAATCAAATTTAAATCTAGAAAGTTTTTCTTGCCACTTGTCCATGTTTAAAGGGAAAATCTAAATAATAATATTTTTGATGAATTTAACAAATTTTTATAAATAAAATTAATAAATACAGTGTAACCCACTGTACTGAACAGACACCTACGAGTACTTCAAATCAAACTGCGAGTGCGAGCAATGAATTGAAATTCGTACAACATCGAATGTATCTCATTGGTGAAGTTTGAAATTTTTACGAGTAACGTTTCTGGCGAGTTGGGTGAAGCAAAACTGCTTTTCATATTCCCCTTTGTCTGTAAAGGAAGAACTTTGAATGGAGTGTTTATGAGCTATAAGCTCGCCCAGTGAGGGCAGTGAAATTAGCTGTGTTCAACTGGACGTAAAATTGACTTGGCCCTTTTATATTTGTAGTTTTATGCTTCATTATATTCTGAAGCTTCCTTGATCAACGGGTTTGGGTGGTTGCTTGTCTTGGTAAAGAACTTCTCAGCTAAATCTAGGAGAAGGGAAGAGATGTAAGGAATGTTGACTTCTTTATGGATCTGGGATTTCCTAATAAACCAAGGAGCATCTAGAATCATCCTCAGGCACTTGTTCTGTAATCTCTGTAGTTTTTGAATATTTGTGTTCGCGGTGTGGCTCCATGCAGAGGATGCGTAAGTGATGACCGGTCTTATTACCATCTTCTAAATAATTAACTTTGTGTATCCAGTTTGCTTTTTCTGTTGATCACAGAGTAGAGATGTGCACTTACTTTGGATGTCTTCCAGGCAATGTGTCTTATATGATTGCTGAATTGGAATTTTTTATCATGTGTCACTCCAAGATATTTGACTTCAGCCTGCCATGGAATCTTAACTCCCAAAAGATGAATATCCTCCATACTTTGATTTTCTTTCTAGAAAAAAGAATGGCTGAGCACTTTTGGGGGTTTACTTGGATCCTCCAGTCTGCTAGCAATTTTTCTAGTATATGATACTGCTTTGAAGTCTTCTAGTTGCCGGTTTTGGGCTCAGATATCTTGTCATTAATGCAGTATCATCTGCATATAATGCAGTGAATGTTGTTCTCGGGTTCAGAGGGACGTCTGGTACGTAGATTGAAAACAGGAAAGGGGCCAGAAGAGAGCCCTGAGGTATGCCTGTCAAGACCCTGCGTCTGGAGACGAAACCGTTTCGCCGACCCTGACCTGTATATATCTGTCTTTCAGGTATGAGTGGATTATTTTTGTTAACTTGATTGGCAAGTTAAATTTAATGAGTTTGTAAAGAGGGCCTTGATGCCATACTTTGTCAAAAGCCTTCACAGCATCGATGAAGATGGCAGCTGTATGAAGTTTCCAATTGGAGCCTTTTGTGATAATCTCCACTAGCCAGTGTACTTGTTCGACTGTGCTATGGACCTTGCGGAAGCCAAACTGCTCGTTGGGTAAAATTCCTAACTTATCTGTTTCTGCTTGAAGCCTTGTGAGAATCACTTTCTCTGTCACCTTTCCGAGGCTGGACAACAGGCTGATAGGTCTGTAGCTTTCGGGGAGTTGAGGTTTTTTCTGGTTTCTTCAATGGCATGGTGGTGGCTGTCTTCCAAGCAGTGGGAAAATGCTGGTATCAAAAAGTGGCATTGGTAATGTTGACGAGATGGACTATGGCCTTTCTTGGAAGCAGTTTTATTATTCGGATAGTTATGCCATCTGGGCATAACTAGTTAAAGTGGAGCCTTTTTACTGTTTAGATGAGTTAAGATATTTATTATTTCTGCCGGAGTAGTGGGAGTGATATGTTCTGAATTATCAATATGTCGTAAAGTTGTCCTGACATGACGGTGAATCTTGTATACAAGGTTAATATTTAGATTTGCACAAGATGGATTGCACTGTGATTCAAGGTTATCTATTTGTGCTTCAGCTTTCTCTTTATCTGGATGAACAATCCCTTTCTTGGTTTGCATAGGGGGTATGAGTTGCTTTTTGGTGCGGATGGCTCTTAAGAATTTCCAGACGGAGTGATCTTCAGCATTGATGTTAGCCAATTTGGTTTCCAATTGATGGTTTCTGTGTTTTTGAAGAGCTTCACGAACTTGTCTGTTTAGGTTTTTCAGTACTGTTTTGTCTTGTGGGGCTCTTGTATTATGGAATCTCTTTCTGGCTCTATTTTTTGCTCTACTTAGGTCCACTATTTCCTCTGGGATACGGTTGGTTGGGTCCGAGTACGGAGTCCAGATCTGTTGTCAGCAGAGGAACGCTCGGAGGATTATAAGCAGCATAGATCTTGAGACTGCCAGCATTGCTGGTATGCATCTCCACCCCGGTCACCTCCAGGTTCACGATTTGGGGTTGGGTATTGTATTATGATTTAGGAAACTCTTCATATATATGGCTGTGCCTCCACCTCTTGTGCCAAGTCTATCATTTCTGTACATGGTGTAGCCACGGATTCTATGGTTATTAGCTGGTCTTAGGTGTGTTTCACCAATCAAGATGATATCAGCACTGAGACGAGTCGCAAATTCTTGAAGTTCCAGGACCTTGTTTTATCAATCCATTTGCATTCCATGCTACTATCATGAGTGACTTTGGTTTGAATTTTTTACTCATGACAAATGGCTGTTATAATGGTTTGAGTGCCTTGCAGGGATCTCTTTCTAGAAAATGGTGAAGGGCTTGTTTTGCTGAATTCCTGCAGCATGGTGGCAAGCTAAGCAGTTAAAACTGATGTTAGGTTGGAGCTTGCTTGCTCGAGAGATGTAGGAATCTTAGTTCGTGCAGCCTCGGCATATGTTTTGGTCGTGGTTGTGGATCGTGTTCCTTCCTGTGTAGTTGAAGGTGAGGTGTTTCGGACTGAGGGGGCGACCTACTCGGTTGTTTATTGTGTCGTTGCGAGGAGTAGCAAGATTGACTCTTGCTGATCCTCGATTCTTTGGATTGAAAAAGCATCCCTTGTAGTTGGCGGGGTGAGGTCCTCTACAGTTATTACAGCAGGCAGGAGTAGATCGTGGCTTGGTGCAGGTGTTGGTCTGATGTCCCTCGCCTCACTTGAAGCATCTGTAGGCTACTTTATATAATTTTTGGGCGTGCCCAAACCTTTGGCACCTATGACACTGTCCTGCTGATGCTTTCTTCCTGAGTGGCTCAGTTGATATTTTGAGCCCACATACAACTGTCAGTTCATAGATTTGTTTTTGTGTATTGCTGATTTCTACCAGTACCAAAAGCATTGGCCTTTTATCTGACCTGAGCATCCTGCTCACTTTAACTGGGGACAGGCCTTGTCTGGAGAGGTCGGTGATCACATCTTCAGGGGTGATACCTTCCACATGAAGAACCACCTTCAGGTTCTTTTCGCTGGGTAAAGCGAAGGAGTGGTATGGGATATTTGCGTTGTCCATAAATCTATCACTTGTCTATAGTCCATGACTGTGGCAGGTTGAATTTAAACTTCATCGGAGTTTTTGGCCCATGAGAATGTGATGTTATATTCCCTGAGAGCTGATGAGACAGGAATCCATTTCTTTTTTAAATTTTTTAAACATCTGACAGTTTAAATATCCCGACAATTCCATTACTGTGTGCTATATAGCGACGAAAAAGCAGAAGCTTTCACTGATGCCCTGGAGTTACGATGTATCTCTAACTAGACATATGCAGACTTACTATTCATTGAAAAAATTCACCCGCACGTTCGTTTCTCACTTCGCCAATCTAGTAACTGTGAAAATATGTCATACTTTCCCTAAGGAAGTATATTCTGTTATCAGGAAACTTAATAACAAAAAACCCAGGACCAATGAGATTTCCAATAAAGTAATAAAAGCGCTCCCTCATAAAGCTGTCATGCATGTAGTAGCCATTGTTAATGCAATGCTAGGGTTCAGTTACTTCCCCATTTATTGGAAACTGGCAGACATAATCTTTGTTCACAAACCTGGGAAAGCACCTCAGCTCCCTCAGAACTACAGACCCATCAGCCTCCTATCTTACCTGGGAAAAATTGTCGGATAAATAATCCTTAACCGCCTGCAAGAGGTGACAAACAAAACCAACCTTTTCCCTAAAAGCAATTGGGATTTGATGGGAGAACTAGGGGCCATCCATGGAAACTCAGCAAGAATATAGTTAGCAAGGGTATTAGAACTAGGTTTTTTACTTGGAGAGTGGTGAATGAGTGGAATAAGCTGCTAGAGTTTGTTATGGGTGTCATGACTGTAAATGAATTCAAAGCAAAGTATGATAGATAGTGTGCGAATGCCGAATAGTTGTTTAGGGCCTCCCTTGAAGAGTCTAAGGACTCCTTGGAGTTTCCCGTAATAATAATAATAATAATAAATTTAAAATTTAAATGGTGGTGTAACTGTTTACGCTCGTCGTAAAGGCCCGCAACAAAAGGGCCTTTGTTAGAGCCTTTTTTTTTAATAGTTTGTTTTGGTTCACAGAATAATATTGAATACGGCCCGCGTCTGATATTCATCTAATTGACTGGCCCTTTGCTGCGTTTGAGTTTGAGACCCCTGGTTTAGATGCTACGTCATCTGGATTTTATTATATTTTAGGTATCTTTCTTTCTCTATGCTGTTGAATTTCAATAAATTTAAGTATATCTGTTTTTGCAATATTGTTCATTTTCAGTCATTATTTTTTTCGGAAACAAATATTGTTTATTGATTTTGTACAGTGATTAAAAACGTAAAACTGCATGTGGTATATACAAATGAATCGAATAGCAGAAGCATTTCACGTGCTCTTGTGGAGTTTGCTGGAAATGGTTTTCTTCACATAAGTGTAACCTATTTGCTAATAATTTACTTGCTAACTTAACCTTTGATACTTGAAACCGTGTGTGTGTGTGTGTGTGTCGATAGCAGTCGCTCTTCCTCTGATTTTCATAGAAATTTTGTATACATATTCATAATATACAGGGCTGCAAGAAATAAACAGATAGTATTAGTTGAACTCACTTCTTGGTATACGGAAAACCGGGGGAAAAAAAAAATAATAAAAATGAAAAACTGATGAGATTTTCACGTTTTTGTCTGTAATCCGAGACTTGGTCAAGTGCTGATTTGGTTTTTATTTTTTATTTATTTATTTTTGATCAAAGACTAGAGACCACAGATATGAGGGTTCTGAGAAAAAATAGGCGAGTGAACCGATGGCATCAATGGCAGAATCATATTAAAAACGAAGATAAAAGGAAGTTGACATTACCAGCATTCAAGAATGTGTCAGCAGAGCTAATCTAAGGTGATATTGGCCACTTAATTAGAATGGGTAAAGATAAGTTAGCGAAACAGGTGTTTGATGCCAAGATGGCAGGAAAGAAACCCAGAGGAAAATCAAGATCTTGGTGGATTGATTCAGTAAGAAGTATCTTAGAAGCAAGAAATGTTAGATACGACCAAATTGGAGTGCTCACAAGTAACAGATTCATTTGGAGGAAAATTGTTGATAAGCAATTAATAATGATGTAAACTTAATCATGTAGTGCTGCCATAGTAAAAATTGGGAGTGCATATGTGAAAATTGATTGATGATGATTTATTTATTTTTTTTAATTTCTGGTGCGTTGATTTTTAAATTCAAAGTTTGTTCGCTCTCTTTCTTTTGATTAAGAACATTCAAATAATTCATATAATTAACTGTTTTGATTAAAATTAACACTTTTAATATTGATTAATATTTTATAGGTAAGAAAATCGTGTTTCGGTTACGGAATTCACAGGAAGTGACCCATTTGTTATCATAACAGTTGCACTGTAAACAAATTTGTATTTGTCTAATTTTCTCATTCAAATGGTGCAACTTAAGTCAAAATCGAAATGACTCCCAATTTTCTTAAAGGAAGTCCACCAGGATTATCAAAGAAAAGAAAACTTGCATTTCCTTAACTAAATTAGTTGACTTGAAACATAAGTATGACACCATGATAACTTAAGAAGTTTGTTTTAAATATTTTTTTCGCTTGCAACCCATTTAAATGACCACCCATCAGATCTTGAGCCAAAGTCGTAAATTCCTATAAATTTTTCTAACTTCTCGTCTATAGTGTCACAAAACAACTAGCAACTGCAATAAACAAAAAATATTGTCTGTTTTACCTACGTAGAATAAAAATGTATAAAAAATTCGCTTTGTAAACTTTTTATCGATTTCATTTTAATGACAATTAACCAGTTCCAAATATTTTACATTAAAAATTGTTAATCAAAAAGTACTTTAAATAATATAGAAATATAAATAGTACAGAAATAAATTACACCTACCTATAGCGTTTCAAATATTTTGTTTGGTAAATAACTGAAGTCTCTATAGGCAATGCGAAATTTGAAATGTCAATGGTCCTGCATCAGTGGTATCCAAACTTCATGAAGTGACACCCCTGCCCCCGGTTTGGAGCCATTTTACGTTCTTCAATCTTAGAAACATTCACTGTCTTCCTGTCCATTTTTATTTCATTGGAAACCTTAAAAGAATTATCATAACATGAATAATACATATCTAAACACATTAATACATTTTGATGTACAAGGAAGATTAATGCTTAAAATTAATCCATTTTATGTTTTGAAAAACAGTACAATCTAATCACATATCATTTATACTAATATTTGTTTTTCAGCACAAAGTTTATACAATTACATTTTTTTTTTCACTTGTAACTACTTCGCGGTGAGTTGGAGCTAATGTAATAACTAGAAAGGTAATTGTTAGGACAATTAAGTTCAAAATTGCAAATGCAACCTTCTGTAGTTAAAATTAATAAAACAACGACTTCCATGTTTTTGTTTCATAAAAACTGCGTTTGCATTTCACTTCCTTCTTGACACAGACCAGCGGGTGTGCCCAATAATTTAGAAATCACTGCAACAATGATTTCCAATTATCATCTTGTAATCGAGCACGTGATCTCGTCACTAGTGTTCTCGCAAGAAGCAATAGATCAATAATATCAACTCTAATATCAACGATGGTTAATATTCAGAATCTTGTTCATTTCACTTTTATTAAAACAAACATGCATCGCTATGGTTATTCAGTCTATTAGTACTGGCTGTCCTTTATTGGATCTGATTACATTAATACCTGCGGTATTAATGTAATCCCGTATGCAGCAGTCGTTATAGCTTATATACGAGTACAGTACTTTGTTCCAAAATGTGAACATTTTGGTTGCTATTGTTATATTTGGAATCATCGCCGAGTATTAAAATCGTATCTGCAGAAAGCTTATCATTTCACGGTTCCAGCCAACAAACATCACAACGTTCATTTCAGTTGAACATTTGTAATCTCCAAAGATTTCAAATTAAAATAAGTAATTATGAAAAATGTTTGATTTTTTTTCTTGTAACTCAGAGAAGCGTATAAATAACAGGAAGACAAAGATGAACACAGTATTTGCAAACGATCGCTGAACTTTGCTCTGCACATGCACTGCCAATAACGCTGAGCAACTAGGAAAACTAGAGACCTTCAGGAAATGAGGTGTTTACAGTACTGGGGGTCTGCTTATCACAGTTATCTTTGCCCTTCCTGTTTTTACAGTAATTTCTCTTCAAGAGATGGGCTCATTTGTCAGTCAGAAACCTTAGTTTTTACTCAAAAATGTAGAATATTTGATTAATTCTGGTTTTAAAGCTTTAATTTTCAATAAATTGTGATATTTAATTCAATTGCTAATCCATATTATCAGAGGAGAGAGAGAGAGAGAGAGAGAGAGAGAGAGAGAGAGAGAGAGAGAGAGAGAGAGAGAGAGAGAACTGTATGCTGGGAATTTTAAAAATTATTAATTTTTAGATTGCGATTTTCGTCATATCATACGATACTGTTAATACCATGTTCATCTAGGCGTTCTCAGACTGGTGGTGTAATTCAGAAACAATTTGTGATGAATCACACACACACACACACACACACACACACACACACACACACACACACACACACACACACACACACACACACACACACACACACACACATCCTAATACGAAAAAAACCTGTATTAGTACCGTAGGCAGGCACGGGGTTGGAAAACAAAAAAAAACATTGCTCTAGATACCAAATACAGATTTTTTTCAAGCATTTTAAGCTTCTAAAAAGCAGGATGTGATTTCACAGCAGACAATGATATCCACGTCTACACTGAACGTTTTCCACTCATTCAACTGTGCCGGCACATACTTCATCTTCCTGCTGCTTTACTTGTTCTGTCTACATGCATTGACTTGTCTCGGGTTTGGCACTGCTGTTGTCTACTGTGTATTCACTGCTGCCTGCAGAGGAACAGCACGTACAGTATATAAAATTCGGTATGAAATTTGGTCATATTGGCGCGGAGAACTGTGAAATGCTTAAACCAAAGCCCTTGAAAATCAATTATCGAGTCATGCAACCGTATTCTGATGGATTTCGAAGATTCAAGTTGGTTGACTGTATGTCAAAGACGATCGTCGACATGGTGATTAACATTCGACAAAAAAAAAGGACCATCTGTCTATCTTACAACTAAAAAGTAAGATAGACAGGACTTCAACATTAGGTATGATACTTGTCAACTGATTGCAGAGGGTTTGGCGAATACTGTAGGTGCCAACAAAATTAATTCCGAGAACTCTCATAGGACATCAGAAATAAAATCGCTTGCAACGAACTCAAAACTTTTTCAGTAGGCAGAAACTGCTTCATGGACATGAACTTCTTTCTGTCCCTAAAGTTGGAACGGGGTGGTTTCCTCTTGAAGAAACGAGATTTTAACCAGCCGATTCAAATAAAGAAAATGTGATGCGAAATTTATATTCCCACAACAACCAAAAGAAGAAATAAAAAATTATGAATAAGAAAATGATCATAGACGATAATAAAACATCTCATAACAGCAGCAGTTTTTAATATATGTACACATACTGCAGACATAATTTTTTGTATTATTTCGCTATTAACATAATCTGATTGAAACTAAACTAAAGTAATTGGGAAATTTTTAATAGCGATCCTAAATACTACATTTTCTTAGAGTTAAGAGCATTATGTATTAGATTTTCTAATACATTTAACATAACAAAATGCTTTCTTAAATTACATGATGTAGTATGATAATAAAAGATAAATGAGCTTATTTTTCTCCTTTCCATGAATACGAATTTCAGATTCTGCGGAAATATTTTTTTTTCCATAAAATATTTAGCCGCATACGGGGGGGGGGGGGAATAGATAAGGAGTATTAGTTCGTTAGCAGCGCTTTCGTAGAATCCACGTTAGTAGATAAAACGCAATTAACAGTCAAAAGAGTAGATACTCATTATTCTTAACAAGTGATAAAAGTTCCCTGACATCCAGTTACGAATCATTTTTGTTGAAATCTATGAAGAATCTGGAAAAATCTATATCAGGCTAATGCTCCATACCTTTATGCCAATGTAAGTCTCCCCAATCCACGTCATCCAAGGGTCGACGACTTCGCGGCGAAAGAAAGGACCTAAGATCGATTCTTATCTTGAACACGCAGATGTTATAATGTTAGAACTTTGTAAAAAAAATACCTTTTCCAGTTTCATCAGAAATATTCACATCGTTTTTACAGTGTATGCCACTAACAGTAAAAGTAGCCACTCAGGCGATTGCTTTCAGTAAGTTACAGCCACAACTTACTGTAATCAGTAAGCATTATGACTGCTTTTCTTTACTTCTAGCGTTTAAGACTTGCTTTTCAGAATATAGCTTCTACCGCAAGTATCTTGCTAGACACTACATGGAGAAGAACTTGAACACATCCAGACAGTTCATATTAACCACATTATCAAGGCTACTTTGATTCATTTATTAATATCGAAGTAAAACTCGTTATTCGTCTCGTTTTATTATAAACCATAGTCTTGCAGTAATTAATCCTTCCAGTTTTATTGTGATTTCAGCACAAGTCATGACTTCGGTCCCAACTACTGCTCTTATCTCTTAACTGTATCTTCTCTGATGTATCAATGTCGTTTCTGTAAAAGGTGTGTTCATAACTGCATACAGCATTTCAAATGTTGTTGCGCCAAAGCTTTATACAATGAAACCGTTCGTTTTCTCCACCAAGATGAAAAATTTTATCACCAGGACAATGTGATATTTGCCTTTCGATTGCAAAGAACCTGGGTTTGATCCTGTCTAGTATGAGAGAACCTTCATGGGTTTTTTTCAATCGAATGCTAGTTAGTTGGTCTACGTGTGCGCAAATTTGGTTCGGAGGAGATGAAGAAGCTGTGGAAAGGGTGCAAAGAAGAGTTACAAAGATTATCTAAGGATTATGATTATAGAATGTAGATTATGAGGAAGCCTGAGAGCGTGTAGACTACAGACAGTGATAGATAGAAGGAGAGGGAGGTGATATGATAGAGGATTATAAACTTTTGAGAAATCGTTATAGGTTATCAGTTAATAAAATTCTTCATATGTGGAAAGTAGGGAGAGGACAAAGGGACATACATCCGTGGAACTAGATTTTTCTCTCACAGAGCAGTGAGTGAGTGAGCGGAGTAGTTTGTCTCTTGACGTTCTAAGTGCATCTAATGTGAATGAGTTTAAGAGAAGGTATAACGGTTGATGTGGGTGATCTATGGTCTCCTTCAACGAGTCCTTGACTTCCTGGAGGTCTTGAATAATTTTTTTTTTTTTAGTGGTTGCGCCAGGAAAGATTGGAGATGCAGGTTTATATAGTCTATATATATATAGTTCATAATGCATCTAAATATCTAGATATGTCAAGACTGCACAGATTTGCTTTTCATTAATTTTTATAAACTGACTAGTAAACATAACTTGACTAGTAATGCTTACGTTCATCTAAGAGAGAAAATAAAAATATAAATTATATTAAAAAAACGACATTACCAATAGATAATAAAGCAAAAACGAATTTGCCATTTTTTAACTCTTAAAAAGCATACATTCTCACATGCAATATTAGAGTGTATGAGCAGAATCAAAGCCACATAAATGGGAAAAAACTACATAATCTGTAAGCAATACAAAAATTAAACAGGACTTCTGATCTAATGTCCCATCCTCACTTTCTAGTGGTGCTGTTAGTAGACATTCACTCAGACAATTGAATGAACAAAAATGGGATATCAATTTGGGATTTAGTCAACCAAATTATATTCGATATCAGCTTCAACAATACATATATGAAGAAACAACACGGTCATACTGGTTTGGTATGTTATACGTTTAACAAGGTTCCCCAAGTCAGCTTTGGTTGGGGAAACAGGGTTAACAATGAAAATTCAGGCTAATAGAACAACTTGCAATTCAACAGAAGTGAAGACAGGCACCCATGGTAAGAAGTAGCAATGGAAAAGATGTTGCACTAGACTTGGTGCAAGGATATTAAAATGAGATATACTTCTAAATACTAAGTATAAGATTATTTATTTGTGTAATACTGATCAGGGAAAGGACAGAAAACATCCACAATATCAAGAAAACAATGAAGAGAACCTTTCTGAATGGAAGGAAGGCAATTTCAAGGAGAGCGAATATAGGCAAATTTCAAAACTGAAAATTAAAACATGATTTAGCAAATATTTTTAGAAGCGCTATAAGGATATGGAAGAAAGTAGCGTCCATGAAAGGCTCTAGTAAAGAAGAATTGATCAAAGAGAGCAGCGGATATAAAGAAAAAAAAGCAAAAGATGGGTCTTGTTGTAGAATTAAACAGCAGAAAAGCAATAAATCACAAACATACAGAAATGTTCTAAAAAAAAGCAGGGTAAAAATAAATGGCTAGTATCCAATGGATTTCTGTTTAGGACATTATACAAAGAAATATATGGTCAATCAAAGTGCAATTAGAATTAACAGATATACATGAAGATGGCTTGACATAAGGTATAGAACAAGCATGTTCTCTCGACTGTTATTCCTCATTTATATGAATCACATTAATGTGCCATTAAACCTAATATCAAATTAAGAAACAATAAACTTAGTTTACTTCTTTACTTGATGCAAATGATTCGCAGTATCTATGTGTTAAGGCTTAAGTGTGGGAAGAACTCACGCTGGATGCTTAATGAAGTGAAATAGCACTGAGAAAAGATTAAAAATAATACCTAATTCTTCCAATTTGACTGCTCTCAAACATCAGCATAACCTGGATAAACATAGTTGCATAAAACTTCCCAAAATATGAGAACCACTAATACTTCAAGATCCCAGTTTACATTTGAGGCCGCCAACACATGTCCACAAAGGACACTTCCCACCTAGTTATTATTCTAGTCCTTCGTCCATGTGTTTCACTTAGTTTAGTTTTGTCTTTGTGTATGTGTGTATGTAATAAATCTCACACTGTACTTCCCAAAGATGTCTCTGTAAGTGAGATGAAATATTGGAAGAATTAAATATTATTTTCAATCCTTTCTCAGTCAACATGAGCAAATGAATACAAAAAACAGCATGTATATTCTAAATAGAAAGCCTAATAAAACAAGCAAATTAATTCAGCTATTTAAGACATTATTATAATAAAGATGGCAATTAAACATGGAACTACACAATATAATAAAGGCTTATAAAAAACTTATATAGTGATCAGATCTTCACTTTACGACAAATAGTCGAGAAAGCATGGGAATATAACAAAGATCTGTATTTAAGTTTTGTCGATTTGGAAAAGGCATATGACAAGGTGCCAAGAGAGAAGCTATTCAATACGCTGCAGTTATATGGTGTCAATGGGGCATTATATCAAGCAATACTTAGTCTTTATTTGAGTTGTAAGTCAGCAGTTAGAATTGAAGGAAGTACAGGAAGATGGTTTAATGTTAAATCTGGTGTGAGATAAGGATGTACATTATCCCCTCTGTTATTCATTATCTATATGGATCACATTATGAAGGAATGTGGTATTAAACCTGATATCAAAATTGGAGATGTTAATGTCAGCTCTTTGCTTTATGCGGATGATGTTATACTTCTAAATAAATCCGCTACAAGTCTGCAAGATTCTCTGACTAAATTGAATAGCTGTTGTAATAGATATGGTATGAAGGTCAGTAATAAAAAAACAAAGACAATGAAAATAGGCAGAATCATTGAAAATGTCAACTGTGTTGTGAATGGAGAACCTGTGGAACAAGTAAAACATTTCAGCTACTTAGGCACAATTTTTACTGAAGATGGTAAACTAAATATAGAAATAGACAACAGAATCAGCAAAGCTGGTATCGTAGGAAGTCAATTGAATAAATTCATATGGAATAAGAAAGAAATTAGTCGGAACACTAAATTAGCTGTATACAAGACAGTGTTCAAACCAATTTTAACTTATGGATCTGAGAGCTGGGTCAGAAGTAAAACACTTGACCAAAGACTAGAGACCGCAGATATGAGAGTCCTGAGAAAGATTAGAGGCGTGAGCAGATGGCATCAATGGCAATATCATATTAAAAATGAGGATATTAGGAAAGAACTTGACATTGTCAGCATCCAGGAATGCGTTAGCAGAGCTAATCTCAGATGGTATGGTCACTTAAATAGAAATGGGAGAGGAAAGATTAGCAAAACAAGTGTTCTCTGCCAGGTTGGCAGGAAAACGACCCAGAGGAAGACCAAGATATAGGTGGATTGATACGGTACAAAGTGTCTTAGACGATAGAAATATAAGATCTGATAATGTTGGAGTCTTGACAAGTAACAGACTGATTTGGAGGAAAATTGTAGATAGGAAGTTAGTAATGATGTAATTTTTTCATATAGTACTGTCATATCCTGTACACCCCTTGAGGGTACATGGCAGGAATTTGATGATGATGATGATGATGATTATATGGTGAGGAGTCAACTGAATAAATTCATATGGAATAAGAAAGAAATTAGTCAAACCAGCAATATACTCAAAACAGGGGTCAAAACTAATTTTAATTAAGGAGTCCTGAAAGTTGGGTTAGAAATAAAGATTAGAGAGTGCAAATATGAGAGTTCCGAGGACAGTGAACAAGGCGTCAATGACAGAACAAAAAAGATACCAGAAGAACTTGACATTACTGGCATTCCCAAATGACTGAGTACACCAGGTGTTTTGTTGCAACAAAAGTGGTGTTTTTTGTTACAAGATTAAACCATGTAGATCTTGTTCATTCTCTGGGTGAACAAGATCTAGATAGATTAATGCAATTAGCTGTGCCTTTTTGGCACATTAATAATAATAATAATAATAATAATAATAATGCAATGGCGAAGTTTGTTCATCCAGGAATCTCGAATTTTAGTGAACACAAAATAAACAAAACGACCAAACGCATGCCATTAATAGACATAATATACTGATCTCATAGTCTTAGTTGCTTCGGTCATAATTCTAAACCATCATCCAGCAAAATCTTTTAATACATAATAAAGTGAATTAAATAATAATGAAATGATACTATTCATAAAAAAGTCACAGATCTAATGTCTTCGTTCATAAAAAAAAAGATTCTGAGATACATTGTAGCTTCAGCACTCTCTTCTACCTTAATAAATAAATCCGAAAGAAATGAATCCTGGCTATTCTCCTGATACCATCCTTATCAGGAACGATAACAGAAATGTACTAACAGAAACGATAATCTAATATTTCATACAATACTTCTCAAATTCAGTCCCCTTTAATTTTATTTATCACAAAATATGAGGAAACATTCTTCGCACTGAGATACCAAGGTTGATGCTTTTGTAACTATCGATACGATCAGTTTAGCGGATATCAGGTGTACGCATGGCACACTCTAAATATCTAAAAGAGTAAATAAATATCCTCTCAACCCTTTACATTTCCAGAGGGAGATAGGGAACACTTTTAAAAAGACAATTTTCAAAAGATAGGGTTAAATACCCTGTCTTTTGAAAATCGAGTTCCTGTTTCCATTCTCACCACTGCCGAGATTGAGTGCATTGCTCTACTAAGATCGACAAATACAGAATAAAATGAAAAACAGTTTACAAGAAGTTCCTCTAGTTAGTGAAGAATTGAATTTATAATGGTTACCTTAATAAATAAATTTATAATTAATTTATTAAAAACAGCCTTGTTGTTTTTAATTTCGGTAAACGAAAAAAAAAACGGAAATTATTTCAATAGATGTAAACTAAAAATGTTCATATCCTTTACTCTGCGAAAATAAAACTAAAAACGAAAGTCTTGTGAGTAAAATCACAAGTTGATTTCGATATGGTCCATAAAATATATGCAATTTATATCTCTCACTCGAAAAGCTAAAATAATAAAACGTTAATAAACTGATTTTGTAATTCGCATAGACATCTTCCAAAGAAAGGAAATTCATTTATTGATATTTTCAATAAACTAATTAAAAAAAATCAGGTATACCCAAATTAAAATCTCATTTTAAGGAAAGAAATATCTTAAAAGGCTACATATTGATTGTTAATTTATTTAGAAGATATCCAGAATAGCTATTTCTCCTCAGAGCCTTTTTTTTATTTATTAACAAATTAAAATTTCTGAAAGCGGTAGTATAGTATAGTATATAGAATTTGCTTCACCTTAAAGCGTCTCTGTAGTGCAGTCGAGAGTACGTCGTAATATTTATCCTTTGGTTAAAATGATCGAGTTCGAATCTGGTCTAGAACGCGGGGAACCTATATAAGAGCTTTTCAGCTGTAGGAGATTTTTTTCTTTCTTTTACAACTGGTCTTCGAACAGATAAACTGGTCGAAGACCAGTTTATCTATTCACATGCAATTAATAAACTTAATGTACTAGCTGCTTCGGATAATATTCCAACGAACTCAAGCCAACTCGGCATCACAGTCTCTATGAGTTCCTTGGCGTTTCATTACCCGTGAAATATTGATATCACCAGAATTTCAAGGAATGTACTATAATACCATAACAACAAAGTAATATATCAGTCCACAGCAACATTTTCAGCCACCGGACATATATGCAGGTAGGACTTCTAGAATCTAGAAAATCACATTGATTCTACAACAATCTTTTTGAAAAACAAATATACGCATTATTATTTTTTTTTTTGTTGTTGTTGTTGTTGGTGGTGGTGGTGTTGGTGGTGTTGGTGGTAGTGGTGGTGTTGACTCCATAGAGTCCATACTCATCGCGAGAGGTCCACTAGTATTCTGAAAACCAAATACTAACCATTATCATTTGCACAATGCCTGTCATACTTCTCACTAAACTCATTCACCGACACAGCACTCATAACTGACTCTTGCAACCCATTCTACTCATTTACTACTCTCCAAAGAAAAGTTTCCTCTGTATCAATCCTCTCTCTCTCATATCCTCCCCTCGTTCTTCTCACCCTTCATTCAATTTCTGTAATTCTCAAATCTTCAATCTTTCCTCATCACTATCACTATCTTGTCACTTGCTTCTGGATCCTTTCTACCTCTCCACGCCTCCAAGGAACTCAGGCTGTGACCAGATCGTATCAAGACCTTTGAAGAGGTAGGTTGACCTCCTTATCCCTGTTTGTCAGTGTATTCTCCAATAAGTCTTTAAAATAAATAAAATCCTGCGTATTGTAAGCCACGAAATTAGGATACTCGTTTATCGTCAGAGTCTTTGATTAGTTCAAGATAATAAAAATCAGCCGTATATGCAGATGCACTTATGCTGTTTTAATGGTCTCAGATGACAATGAATACGAAAACAAAAATCTTCGACAGTATCCCGAAAAAGTTCTATATTGACATAAGTACATTTTACAAAACAAACTGATTTATAAAGGTGAAATAATCGTTTTTTAGCAGATTCCTGTGAAGTTTCAGAGTGCTATGACCCCAAATGTACTCTACGTCATGGCGTAATACATTTAGAATTCATGCTTATTATATTGCCAGGCTTAACTGTAGAGCTCCTGGAGTTCTGTACAGACATGCAGGAGTTTTTCCCTCCAACACGATAAAGTATAACCTTATGCGAGCATATAATCAGCTACAGCGATTCACTATCAAGGTTTCAGGTTAGAATAATTAAACCACACCAGATTTAATTATTTGGCTTCCTTACTTTCCCGGAACTACAAGAATATTGCAGATATCCTCACCCATTATAATGCAAAAATATAATAAAAAGTTTTAAAAAATAAAATTCGTTATTTTTGTTATTTTACCCATTAATTATGTGAATGATGTTCTCGTTTTGCAAGAATGATCTCTAAATTAAAACAAAAATAATAGCTATTACCGTGCTATTGGAATTGTGAAATTGTGAGATCTGGGTCTAGCATTGCCGAAGTTATCACTTGATAACTTCGGCAATGCTAGACCCAGATCTCAAACCTTATAGGTGCAATTATTAGACGCCTCAAGCTCTACCATGACCAATACTGTAAACCCCGATCTCCTTGAATAGGCGAGGACGACCTTGTAAATTTCAATGCTACCAAAACTTAGCCCTGTCAAATTTCTCGCAAAGAAAGATCTCAAGTCACTTCCTCTATCTTGCGATAATATCCAAATATCCAAAAATGATCAGATGTCCCATCTTGGGTTGACCTAGAAACATCCAACTTTTCCTGGCTCAAACATCTCAGGTCATCTTCTGCAGCTGCCAAAAACTTGTTCTTTTCCTGAACAACTGCCAATGATATAAAATCCGAAATCCGTCCAAGTATGAAGTAATTTGGTTCATCCAATCGTCTCTAAGATTGTTTGATACGATTCTGAAGAGGACATTACGGTCAATTTGTGATCTCTCTTTCTCAAAGATGAACTCCTATCCCTTTCTCACACAGACGTTCACTTTCTTTTATGCCTGTTCTTTCACTGGCAATGCTGTGCTGTAATGGCCACTATCTTTCCTCTACTTATTTTCTAAAATTGTAAGAACAAAGGGACCTGCTGGTCGACACCCATTTACAATCCTGCTCCAAACTATATAGAAATAAACTTCGCATCCTTCCCTTTCAGTCCACTCTGTTCTTTGGAACTGCCTCTCACTTCACTCTGTCTTCTAAAGACTAACCTTCGGCTGTTCAAAAACACGGCAACACATTTCTCCTTTCTTTTTATTCTCCTGCCCATATATATGATACTTATGTGATATGGCTTTCGCGATCATCCTTATTATGGGTCACACATACATAAAAAAGAACGTACGGTTTCCCCTCCCCCCCAGAAGAAACTGATTTTTAATTCTGCAACTTAACAAAATCAACAGCAGTACAAAAAAGGACGCATAAATATTAGTTAAGATTAGGGACATCACCTTCGTTCAGGCCACTGAACTGCAGAGGTGATGAAAGGTTGCTATCAGTATTCATAAAGTTATTGCTAAAATTCTTCTGCTTCTGTTTTGAGAATGAAAAATCGTTACAGGCTAGATTTACTCTATGTTGGTAATTTTTATGTGTAAAGCTTATACAACTTTATCATGCAAGCATTTCCTTAGTAATACCTTTTTACAATAATAATATAACATATAAAGTGTTGCAGTGGATCTAAATGTAAGCAGAAAAGTAGCACGTTGATAATAAACTGTATCAAAAAAGTTCGCATCACATAAAGGACAATGTACACGATCGATGAAAATTTTTCAATTCGGACTAAAATCGAAATGGGATGGTACATAATTTTGTAGAACTTATACAAGTTTATCATGCAAACCTTTCCTTAGTAATATCTTTTTTTCAATAAAAATAGAACAAATAAAGTGTTGCAGTGGATCTAAAATTCATCATCAAAATTCACCATGCCTGAAAAGAAATATGCAACAAAAAGAGAAATACATCCATAAAACAAAAAGAGAAATACATCCATATCACTATCGCTAAAAAACACTAAGAAGTGAAAGGACTGAAATCAGTGAAATTAAAAAACGCTACTTTGAATTAATTACATATTAATTCCAGTTTATAAATAAATAGCGGGGGTGCTTGCTTGGTAACACAAGCACTGACCATCAACCAGATATAGTTATGGAGTTTTTGTTGAACTCATCACAACGGTGGCCTATTTTTCTAAGACGGAATGTATGTCAACTAGTACAGTGACCTCACTGGAAAGTAAGCAACATAAACATGAAAAGATTTATTATTGAAGAAGAGAAGGAAATGACACACGAGGATTTTTTACTAACCCAAGGATTTAGGCCATATGAAGTTATTAAAAATCATTTGTGTGAATAAAATCCTAGATAACAAAATGAACACAGCAAACTAAATCACTAACGAAAGTGTTTTCAGCGATTTGATGATAACCTATTCATGTTACTTATTATAACCTAGTGTCTAGTCATTTTTTTTTTAAATTGAAGTTTAGCGTATAGGCAAATGAAAGCTTTCCAAAGTGCGTTTCAGTGCGAATTTGATTATGCTGTAAAAACTGAACTGAAGTTGTGATTTTCGAAAAATAAAAACATTTTTCCACATCTGAATTATTCGTACTGATGAAGGAAGACACTGAAAAAAATATTTTTATAATATTTGCAGTGTGTTCAAAAACGTATCGTTTGTTGTATTTATTGTCACTAATTTAATTGGATAACGATAAAATACAAACAACATCGTATGCTCATTTCGACACACATGTACTAGAAAGTCGCATACGAAAAAAAAAAAAAACAGAAAACAAACAAACAAACAAAAAAGATGTTGATTGATTGGTAAGGCTTCCTGTTTTCTTTAAATATCCAACCCACAATACCATATTTGGTTACTCAATATTCTCAATGGATTCCTAGAAGATAATTTCCGAAAACAGAACCTTGGCTGCAGGAAAAGTTCCATTGGCCGTCTAAAACCATTCAAAACGAGAACTGGGAAGCGTGCGAATAATGTTTTACTACTATCCCATGTGCCCGTATCTCCAATGTCACGAGATGAAGAGGATTTCGGCGAATTTCTCTTGAGTGATGAGTGATGAAATTTGTCTATCGAAAAATTTCATCACTCCACATTTAGTTTATACTTTTATCAACTCTTAAGATTATACCATAAGCCGACAATTATGAAAAGTCAATCGGAACGAAAACAATTTCATGCAAGGCTAAAAATAAAGTGAAATCCATGAAAATTTTCCCCAGGTGTACAAATATATACTGTACGTGGCTTCGTGGCCATACAAAATGAACGATTACCATGATTACAGTTTGCAGTCATAAACTCCATTTACATTTTAACAAAACTATGCTATCTGTTTCCACAATCTTACCTCTTACTTTCTCTCGCTCATCTTGACCAATTGTATCCCATGGACTGCACAATTAATAACATAACAGATATCCAGATGAAACTATTTTCGACCAAATACAACTCAACCTGTTTAATGTAGCTCAAACAGACAACTGTGGTGATTGAAATGTTTGAATCCCGACAAAAACAACAACAACAAAGTACTGGCGATCAGCAATGCGGAACAGCACTGTATCAACTCGCTAACAAACAATTATTTAAGAAAATATTTATTTCCGTATTAAATGCTCTATGTCTATTGTTAAAAAAACTGCAGCCTCTTCAAATCTCGGAGTCTGTAACTGTACCCCTGATATGTGTCCTCTATGTAAAAAAAGTTCACTTTGCATCAGTTTCCCCCAGTTGGACCTACGGCCATCAAATTTTGTATGACCTCCGACCCATTGGTTTTTAACCAGGGAAAGATCCAAAATATGTTTACACCAAATTTTGACATGTCTCCCTAGATTCAACTATTGAAAGGGAAATGTGGTTTGAATAATATGAAAATATCAATTACTATAGCAGTAAAAGGACATGCACAAAGAATGACACAAAATTTGGCGGTGATGGATCACCACTAAACTTTGTATGACATCCACATTTCACCTTTGGAAAAGTGTAAACTAGGTTTATATCCCAAAACTTTAAACGGTTCAAAGATTACTTACCTGGGAAGGGTAATTATCCCCACTCCCGATTTCTGCAGTTTTTTCGGATTATGTCAAGAGTGTTGGATTGTCCAAATTTTGTATACCTTCGTACTTTACTATAGAAAGCGACATTTAAATGTGCTTAATTTGAACTAACATTTGGACTCCCTCGTGTAGTTACACAGCTATTCAGAATTCTGCGATTTTTTTTAAATTTTCTAGCTTATATCGCGAGATATCATTTTTTTTTCTGTAAATTAAAACCGAGAAAGATTATAAAGCTAGCACACATTTATACCTGCATGAGTTAACATGTCTATCATTTATTCTTTTACCTAATTTGAAACTCTAATTTAAAGACCAAACATAGAACTTGGTCAAAGCAGAGATAGAATACATGCTAAACACTCAGCAAATAGCAATATGCAATATAATTATGATTTTTTTTTCGTTGTCGATTTCTGACAACCGTTAAAGGATATCAAGACAGAAAAATAGTTACCCAACATTTTTATATAACATGAAAATTCATACCAAGATAAGCTCTGTAGATGACTTTTAACAAAAAAAAAAGTTCGCATATTCTATATGAAATATGAGCGATTTTTAGAGCTGAAGTGAATTAGATACGTGAAAACTTCGTCTTTCTATTTCTCTAAAAAATTAAGGATTTGAGCAACTTTGAGTGATCTGCTAGTGGACTTGAAAATAGTTGTTCGCATGTGTATATGGTATGAATGCATGTCCTTTTACTGCTATAATAATTGATATTGTCATATTATTCAGCATCAGTCTTGCATGTCCTAACATCGCGCGTGTTTCATTTCAGCCTCCCTAACTCTACAGTGAGTTGCCGTAAATTTTAAAAAAGTCCTGCATCATTAATTTAAATAACATCGCTGAAAAGGTTTTTCGTATGATTTGAAACTATGTTTTGAATATTTGTTGCTGCCATGGAAATCTATTGAGATACTGTCGAAAGGTATAAAATCGCTAATGACGTGGTTAACAGTCTGCACATACAATATGTGGAATGTATAAAAGTTAAAAGAACACATTGTTCTATCGGTAATGACGATGCTCTTTGGTTAGAAAGGTTAAAGTTCATCCGGTATAGGAGGCGAAGAAACTGGACAGAGAATGAACACAATTATCAGATACTGTAGAAAGAATTAAACCATCTTATAACAGAATTAATTAGGTTTCTATGAATGCAATTTATTTGGTTATGACAAACTCTCGGGCCTAACACATAACTGGAAAGACGAAGACAAAAAGTATATGTTTGTTTCCGCTAAGAAAATTCGTGTCGTTGGCTATCCAAACTTTTGAATTTCACAATGGCATTGTAAGAGTATTATACTCAACGAAATACCCCAGTCATTTTTTACTGTGGATATATTGATTTCGAATTTTGCGAAAATGAGAACGTACATAAAATGATGAAAACATTTCTTTCATAGCCCTTTCGTGTCAATCGTGTGTGCTGTTTCCTCTTTTGGTAGGAAACACATTTTTCAGTTCAACATTCATCCGGTTGATCCAGATATTGGGGGAGTGGTCTAATATGACTACTGACAGATGTATCAATTATATTGGGATCAATTATGATTGTCGCAGGACTACACCGATAATGTCCGGAGTATGTTGACCAATACCGGAATGAAAATGTCCTCAACATCAGAAGCAAAAAGACATAAAAATTACACAACAAAAAAAAACAAAATAGGAAAATCACTTGTCTGTTATCACAATAAATAATTACGTTTTTTTTTTAAAGTTAGCTATAACATGAAAATTTAAACGGATTTAAATATCATTAAAATCCATGCAGTAATACTTCACGTTACACGAATAATATGCACGTTATGCAACGAAGTCGTAAATTGAGATATTTTCAAGATTAATGGAAACAAAATAAACACAAAACTGATTTTCTAAAAGGAAGATTTATTTGACGTATAATAAAAATAAATAAATAAATATATATATATATATATGTATGTATATTATAATTATCACCGAAGTTAGAAAATTTAATAGCAGAAAGTAGTAGTAAAACAGTAAACAACAAAGAAATAAATAAACTGACACAAGACAATAGTTGTCATCTTCAGTAGATGCTTGACATGCAAGTTGTCTTGTGTGCAACGCGGTATAAACTTCTCCCTCTATATACTCGTACACTTTATAACATGCATTTTCATTCGCTGTCATCCTGGAAAGCTTAGTGCTTCTTTAGTTTCAATAAACTATGATAAGTAACTGTGCAAACGTTGAAAACCCTTGGTCATTTCATTAATAATAAAGATTTTTGTGACTAGCACGTCCTCCTCCATCTCCTCTCTTTCATTTTGTTCGGCATTTAAGAATTAACTATTCAATTGTACTGACCTATTGTAATACCTGTTAAATTGTTTACTAATATCTGTGGTGAATCTCTCGCTCCATCAAGCCAAAGTTTCCTCTACACGCCTCTTAAATCAAGCCAAGAAATTAGGGCTTATCAGAAGTGTGTGTGTTTGAAAACGGATACAGAAACCAAAGGTCACCTCAGGTTTCTCACTCTCCTAATCCAAGTGCTACATAAAGCAACCTGGAGAGTAACTAACTCTACTTTAGTTGAAGTTATTTGATTTCACAGAAATATTCCTCGCGTCAGAGATGAAAAGAGAATTCCAGCTTTTGCAAAAATCAAAAGCTGCATGCTGAATCATTCTTCCAGCTGCGATACGGAAGCGCTGGCAACATGGCTAAGACAGTTACGTTCAGCTGACAACACAACTACTATCACAGTGCTATTAGAGTTTGGCATGCTCACCACGTGAAGTAAAAGTGATCGGGATATTTGTTTACCTTTCAGGATAATTGACAATAGAAACATTCAGGGAGTGCTTTCACTACGGTAGCATTATCAGAATTATGTGTTTTCAAAATGGATACAGAAACTAAAGGTCACATCGGAAGCAAGTAAACGCTGCAGCCAAACAGCAAACCATGTGAATACTTTGTTACTTCCGCTTTTCAACAATGGTTAGCTCGCAAGGTACATATTTGTTTTACTGAACTAATACAAGTTAAATTGACGTGGTAAAAGCATTTGACAGACGGTAATAATTCCTGAATGACCACTATTAACAGATCGCAATTAACAGATGCGTATCCAAAATGAACAGAATTTGATAATACAAAAAATAAATAGATAAAATGAACTATCAGTGGACAATAATTAAAAGTTTGTGTTAATTACTTGCGAAAACCACGTAAAAAGTAAAGCATTTTTATAAATTAATTACTAACTTCGTACAGCAGTATTGTGCACTTCTTCAAATTGGAACAGAACACAAATAAAAAGCGGTATTTACAAAGAGATTTCTGATTTCTTTTTTAATTTGTTGAACATGAAAAGGTAGTTTCCACTGCAAAAAGTGGTGGCGAAATTAGCCAAGAACTGTAGGTTTATCAGAAATTTGGTGAAGATCTGAATTCGAAAAGGAGGTAGATAAGATGATAACGCATAGGATACACTTTTTAAAATTTCATTAATTTGCTCGCATATTATAATAAAGAGACATTTTAGGCCGTTCACGAATATGCGAACCTATCGTACAGTACTATTGTGAATGGACTTGACTCCTTATTGAAGGCCTGAAGTGGCTTGAAAAAGTTCCATGTTTGGTCTCTAAACCAGGGCTTCGGAGTATGTAAAAATTGATAAAATATTACAAAAAGTATATAAAATTGATAAAATATGTAAAAAATTCTTTAGCTCACTCACGGTACGAGTGTAATAATAAGTTTACAAAAAAAAAAACTTTCGGGGGAGGGAGCAACATTTAAAAAAAAAAGTAATACTTTTTCAAGTCACTGGTTGTTCAAATTATTTATGAATGAAGAAGCGTACATTTTCAGATTATTTAGACAGTACAAAATTCAACTTTCAGTTGAAAAGTATACATTTTGCATTCAGATAATTCATGAAATAAGATATAAATTTTAAAATACGATTAAAATGAAAGAGAATTGAAAATCAAATCAAAACACATTTTCCCCATAATTCGTAGCATTCTTATTCGATGAATTAACTGATGGAACGAATGCTTTAATCATTTTTGTAAAATATTAAAAACAATTCGTTTTGAATTCTATAAATGAATTTTTTAAAATATATCCACATCCCATTTTTATGTATTAAGTCCAATGCTCTGACATGGACAAGTTACTTTCTTGCTTGCTCCCACTTCCACGGTCTATCTATAAATGTGAATCACATTCCAGACATGTTTAATCCGGGTCGTTCCATCCAAAGTATGTCTCGCTACTCATTGAACCACGGATGGGTGGGAAATTTTATATTAAATAAGCACATGTGATTTTATTTATTTCTCTATTGCTATATTTGTTTTTAAACAAAAGAAAAGAAAACCACATTTGCTGGAAACTAATTTCAGCAATAAAGTTACTAGAAATTGTTTATTCTGATCCTCAAATATTCAACTGCAGTTTTTTTACGATATTTTCCGTATTATTTTATGACGAATTATAGAATGGCTTTTTAAATTACTTAAAATTAATAATGGAAAATCGAAAATATGCTTTTCTGAATTATACACCAATATCAGCGCGTTAAAACATAGAAATACTGAACCCTTTATCTGATGTTCCATAATTTACACGAGCAAACTTGCTTTATAAGGCTGCGAATTCGATTATCTAACCTTGAAGAGAAGAGGACGGTTTGTTTATGCCTCGCCAACGAACTGGTTCGTACTTTGGCAAGTGTGCTCCTTAATCGCTAATCGTTTCTTGTTCTGATGATAATTTTTATTAGGAAAATACTTAAGCTACATTTTGAAAAATATGGTGAACTTGCTTTTATAAAAAAAGGCAGAAAATCGTACTACGAAAGTTAAGTTTGATATAAAGAAAAGTTCAGGTGGCCAGTCAAATACTGAAATCGGTTCGCCGTTGGACGACGAGCTTCATGCAAAAACAGGAACAATTCTCTGAGAAACAAGACTCGAACTTTGGAACACGATTAGTTCTGAGAGGTTATGTAGGAAGAAAATAATTTCTGATTGTGTGTGTGTGTGTATGTGTGTGTGTGTGTGTGTGTGTGTGTGTGTGTGTGTGTGTGTGTGTGTGTGTGTGTGTGTGTGTGTGTGTGTGTGTGTGTGTGTGTGTGTTTCAGGAACTAAACTCAGGTCATATCGAAAATATTGTGTTAAATCTGTTTTGAAGATTGGGGGGAGGATTACTTCTAGGCCTCCTATCATTCATGCATTTAAAGCAAGATTTTCTTGGTCAGGAAAAAAAATCCCTAAATATAAATTTCATTACTTTTTTCATTTTTGTGATATTTATTTATTTGCATTTTCTTCTTAGTCATGGAAGCATACAATCTACATATTGATGGAAAGTTTTTATGATATATACTGTTATTATTATTATTATTAGTAGTAGTAGTAGTAGTAGTAGTAGCAGCAGGAAGATGAAGAGGAGGAGGAGTTGTAGTATTTTTCAAAATCAGGATTGCCTGGAAACAATGGCTTTAGGTTTTAGAAAGAAACTGGAAGGCATCTCACCTCATCCCGTTACATTTCAACTATTAGAAATACACACACACAATACACACATTTCATTTAATGTCATGTGTGTATTTCTAATACACACGTCATGTGTGTATTTCTAATGTCATGTGTTTGTATTAGAAATACACACATGACATGAAATGTAATAGAAAATATCCTATCATTTTCCATAAGTGGAAAGTGGAAATTTTCATGTTATTTAGGTGGAATGACGTCATTCAAGGGTTGAAAAAATATTTGCATTTCGCAACGTTATGAATAGCCTTCTAAAATATTGTGGTATGCATGGATTGAGAAATACTACTTACGTGTACGTGTGCTTGTGAATTCATAAAAATCGATATAAAAGCATAAAGTTATTGAATAGTTTCTAAGTATTACTTTTGTAAAATTTGTATACAGTACCAGTTATTGTGTAATACAATGTAGGTACTTTATATTGACAGAAATCCATATTTGAGGTTTAGGTGAATTTATCTCTCTCTCTCTTTATTTCCCTAATTAATAGAAAATATCTAAATTAATAATAGTTGCACGCTCAAATTACTTTCAAAAGTTCTTTCATAATAACAAATTTAATTACAATCACCAATAGACACCACAGACTAAGTATGTGCAGTAACTCTTATATCTGCACTTTCATCGATGACCCATCAAATAGGCTTAGTCTTAACGAACATTAAGCAATTACGTTTTCGACTCTATAGGGTTATTGAAATATCAGTTACATGTCAGTCACTGAATTCTGAATGAAACTTGTGTTTTTGAAATTGTTTATTCTGTCGAGAGGGGGTTCTTACGTTTTGCAAACAGACCAACTGTCTATTCCAGCGCAGTAAACTGAGATAATATATAATTTGTTTGAAATGTCGATTCATTTATTTTACTAGCAGTTTTTGGAATTGACCTTTAAACAAAGATCTTAATTCATTTATTTTATATTTTCCCAAACTTTGTCATTAAACAACTAACCAAACTTTTCAACAATATTCTTTTCACCGGGACTATTCCAAATGATCGAGGAAAAAAAGACAAAATCTTGCCTAAAATGTAACAATTATAGACCAATTACTTTTTTTGCCACTCTTACAAAATCTTTTAAAATAATACAGAATCGTCTATATAACATTTACAAACAGCTAGTAGAAGAAGAACAAGCTGGCTTTAGAAAAAACAGATCAATAATTAACCATGATTTGACTCTTCATTGTTTGGCCAAAATCGTAGGGGACAAAGAGAAAGACCTTTATAGCTTTATTGTTATTTGTGGATTTAAACAAGCATTTGATTCTGTCAATAGTGGAAAGTATTCAGATATTAACAAAGAAATACATAGACTTTGAAACACTGTTTCAAGCTGCTATCAGGATACAAGTGTAGCAGTTTAATATAAAAATATCACAACTAAAAAAAAAAAAAAAACTTGAAAATTAAACGAGGAGTTATGCAAAAATACCCACTATCCCCCATGCCTTTTTAATATTTTCGTCCAAGAAATTAAAGAAACATTGTCCATTTTTTATCAGTAAAGAAACAGATAACAAATCATTGGAGACTTTCAAAGCCAGCTTGCAAAATTACAAGAAAGCTGCAGAAAGAATAATATGATTATAAATTCAAGCGAAACAAAGATAATGAAAATGGGAAGACATAGAAGATATACAGATCACATTTAATCAGGAAATCAAGAAAAGTTAATGGTTTTAATTACCTAGGAGCGTACTTGACTTCAAGTTTAAATGACACAGCAACAAAAAAACACAGCCTCCATAGCATAGCCTATGGCGGATAAACTTAATAAAATTTGGAAAATCGACAAAATTCCTACAACTGTACAATTCATGGAAAGCATACGAAAATATAATACTACCAACAGCTTTCTATGGGGTAGAAACTTGGACCTTAAAAACGCAGAGAGGAAACTGGTGTCATTTGAAATTAAATGCTTCAGAAAATAAAAGAACTCATTGGATAGAACATAAGACTAATGTTCAAGTGCTGCAAGATTTGAATATCCCTAACTCAACAATTCTTAACACAGCTAAAAATCGTCAATTCCGTTGGTCTGGTCACATTGTCCAAATGGAACCGGACAGACTTTCTCGCGTGTTATTTGAGGGCACCATGGAGGGTACAAGATCCAGAGGAAGACCGTGATTAACATGACATTAAGTTTTTAGAACTGCATTGGACTTTCAAAGCTGTTGGCATATATGAAGGAGCTTGCTTTGGAACAGAGAACGGTGGAAAGCTCTTATCCACATGGGACTCAACTCGTCTTGAGGAGGGAAGAAAAGAAGAAGAAGGAAATTTGCCATACATTCCATTTCCACTTGCCCGGAACACACGACACTGTGCGCGCGCGCGTGTGTGTTCGAACTTGTTTTGCCTTTGGAAATGGCCCGAATGAAACAAACTTTATGATGGCTCTACGAAGTTTTTCTAAGGATGTCAAGTACACGATGCGTTTCAAGTAATTTAGCAATATTTGTCGCTAAGTTGTTGGAGATTTTTAGAAACTTGGAGTGTTTCCGTTTTGCTAAGGGCTTTTCAAATGAAGGCGAAGTAAGCAGTCTCATACGAAGGCGATATGGTTTTTCGACTAAACGTTTTCATTCTGCAAGTATGGAACTGAATGTAACCCCCCCCCCCTGAAAAGTGCGTTTCATAACAGCATTCTTGGTATAAAGGGGCCATTTCGTTATTATGATAATTGAACTCAGAGCCCTTTTGGTATATGTGTTGTAGAGATGTTTTTGTTTTTTCTTTGTTTTCAGAGAGTCCTTTTATAGATTGGATTAAGAAATTATAAAGTTAAAATTAAAAAAAAAATCATTATAATAAATTCAAGTAGCTTTTGCCAGTGTAATCGAATTATAAGAAAAAAAATCTTTTATCTATCTTGAAGCTACGATTACTTTAACAACAAAATTTGAAAATATAATGCTATTATATTGATCAGAGTTAAATATATTTCTATTGTTTTTATGAGACCATTCGTAATGCGTCTGAAAAATGTTTCACATTAAATGTTTCAATGGTTGTATCGAATATGGTAACGTTATAAAAATCCATCCCAAGTATCTCAAAAGATATAGCGTGCTTATGATACATCGACCGTTTTTGGCTTATATATGCTAGATAATTTTATGTAGCTACTACAAATGGTTCGATTGATGTTTTAAAATGAGGATCTTAAGTGTCAAATTTTATTAAATTCAATCTAGCTAAAGCTGTGCTATTGAAATATATATTTGTGACACTTTTTATCCTTCTGTGTCCTCCCTGTAAATGGTATGATTTGAAATAAAAACTAAGAGGATAGAAAAAGTTTTGTATATATCATGGATTACAAGTAACAAATTTCCACAGCATTCGCTCAGCTAGAGCCCCAGAAGAATGTGCGTACGTACAAACGAATAAAATCAAAATCTAATAGGTGCTACAAGCTTTGAGAAGCTCACTTAAAAACAAGCTTGGAAAGCACACGCAATAATACTGGCTTCATCGACTGATTTTGCCATCTTTCTTAGCCACTAACTAGGGAGTACGCAATGTAATGAAGTAAAACTATAACTAAAAAAAAAGAGATTTAATTAGGTCACAATTAAACTTATAGATAAAAAAATACTTAAATGGTTAATTATGTACCCCCCCCCACCTCCAAGGTTTACAAGGAGGTTAAGATTCTCTTTCCTCCTCTACTACCAAGTTCTTATTGGAGTATATATTTTTAGACATTTTAGCAAGAAAAAAACATTTGCTCCATCATCTCTCTCTCTCTCTCTCTCTCTCTGTGTGTGTGTGTGCGCGCATGTATGTGTGCGCGCGTGTGTGTCCGTTCGTTCCTCAAGAAACGAAAACAGATGAAATCATTTTAATGAAACAACACTCTGAAGAAAAACTGTTAATCAGTTTTAATTTTTATTAAAATCAGACAGATTAATAACTGCCATTTCACATGAAGACCAAACTAAACTTTTTACTGTCGGTTGCGCAAGTAACGTGACTGCGCGATTGACATACGCAGCGTTTTAGCTTTGGGTGCCAATGATGATCATCACGCTGTGTGAATATAATCTTGCACTGTTCTTTTTTTTTTCTTTTGTTTATTAAGTATCACAACATAACATAACATAACCGCACGTAATGTTGTGCTATACGCAAATTTCTTAACTCATTATAAAACAAAGAAGTGTAAGTAGGAGCCAGTCAGGTGACTATTTAATCAATAGTTTTCGAATTGTTCAAATGTTGAGCAACTGGAACACTGGTAATGTAACCATTATTTACTAAACCATGTGACTTTTTAGGTTGTGTGTTGGATATGTTATGTGTTAGAGAATTTATGCAATAGATTTTTTTATAATAACTGTCAAAATGCCAAGATAAGAGTTGAAAAATATATTTCCTAATTAAAGTGGTATGAAATAAGAACGTTATATCACAACATATACTACTACTACGGATATAGTAGCGTGTTAGATTTAAAATTATAGCCAAATATCGGACAATGTGGATAGAGTAAGGTTACATTGAAATACATCAATCGCTCTACTTCTACAGAAGGCCTCTCTTAAGGGTTAAATAGCAATATACCCACAGAGCATTATTTTATGTGGCTCTTGGGTACTCAAAGCCATACAAAAGTTAGCTTTGCCCGTATCAGGTTCGATTGACACAAACTAAGAGAGACGAAAATTAGTAGATATATTTATATAATATAGTCGTATCATATCTCATAATGGCATCATCCATGAAACCTAAACTACTCTATCATAATTTGCAGCGCAACGACATTTTTAATACTTTTCTATTTATTTTATATTCATAAATTGCTATATCCAAGCCTTCTATTTTATTTTCAATGGTGTATACCTATTCCGAAGTGCGAACATACCTCATGTAATTACTTAATTTTTAATGAAATCTGTCAGGCACGTTAGTCTAGTGCACAACTGGGTCATTATTCAGCAAACTCAACGAAACCAGTCATGTTGCTTGACTTGGAACGATTGAGTACACGCATATACACGCACACACACACCACAGGTTAACAGGTATGATGCTTTAGTGAAGGAGTTGTTTTTGATGATCGCATCGTTTCGTGATCTTACGGGCTCTGAAAATTCTCAGTTTTGGGTACATGGAAAAATTACTGAACACAACCTAAACAATCCACTCTAATAAACTGACTCAAAACATTCATAATGTACTGTACTGTGCAGTAGATAGAATGAACCTATTCTCCGATTTACACGAAACACAGCAAAAAGGACCAACGTACTTTTGCAAAAACATGTCTGATTCCATAAGTGTATCGTAATTGAAAATACGAAGTGATACATAGTTAATGCATTTTTAGGATTGCATTTTACAGACTGCAGTTTAACTGGATAAGTCTGTATTCTTATCGGCATGAAGTCCTTATTTCCCACTCCATCCGAAATTCCATTCACTTTTCAAGCCATAGCAGATGCACCAAGACAGTCCAAGAAAAATAACTAGCACACCCCAGGTGATGGCTTGTGACAAGAACCACAGCTTTAAACTTGCCTACACTGAAGCATGCAGTAAACAAAACAACAGTCCAAATCTGACTTTGAAAAAATCATCAGCATGATTACAAGGACGATACGATACCAAATGGTATCGTATCGTCCTTGTAAAGACCATCTGACATAACTTATGCTCACCTGCACTGTCACCTCTCATTCGCAAGGTGATGAGCAAAAACTGTGCTTCCACCTCTCTTTATAGCACCTAAGGATAAAACTGACTTTCTGGCATCATTCTTCTCAGATTCCTGCACAGATGATCAAGGAAAATCACATTCAAAACATAACAACAGTTCACCATATATTTCCTGTGACCATTTGGCAAAAATCCAAGAGAAGAATCTATTTAAGATTCTAGATGCATTTTGGTATCTAGAAAAAAAAAACAGAGATAAAAGCTGCCGTCAGACTACTACAGACTGATCGTCTTCTCAAAAATAATGGAGGTTTATTACAAGTTAAATTCTTGACTACCTAGAAGTCCACTGCCTAATTAGTGACCACCAGTATGAATTTTGCCACTCTAGACCCACCGTACACTTATATCAGCTAATTGGCAATGAAAACAAATATGAAATGAACCCGAAGTTACAACCAATCAACACACCCAAAGTACTATCTATATACTCACTCGCTCACTCTCCATAATTCTTTTCTGAAGCGCCTACTTCATTGAAATGGCCAGTACACCATAAAGATTCTCTTGCGCTCATCATACCTGGTTCTTCTTAAGATCAACTATATGCTTAGAAGACAGCTGTTATTCATACTGAATATTTCGTGCGCCAGAATTGCTTAGGGGTGTCATCAAATACTAAGCTTGCTGTATATAGATTTTTCTGTAGAACGTAATAGAAGCAACATGGACTCCTTGTTCGGAAAATCTCAAAATTTTAAATAGAAAAATAAGATGTTCACTATGGAACACCTTATTTTCATTAGAAAAGACTTGCATTAACAACAAAATTCCGTTCTTAATACAGCAGAAAGATTCGCTTTGGGAAAAAAAAGTCAAAACGTCTTCCCGAAAGAAAATCTCTAAACATCAGTCTTAGAGATTTATTATAAAACTGTGCGGAATTTAGTAACAGTTGAAGTAATAAAAGCCAACTGATTCTACTACGACACCTATTTCTTATTAGTGAAGAGTGATATTGAGAAAATATTACAGAGAATAAACGAGCAAATAAATATGAGACGAAAGGAGAATTCCCAAAAAATATTACTAAACCATCCAGCTTATTCAATTCGCTAACGGCTTCAACAAAACCTTTATTGCAAACCTAAGACAAACTAATGACGATATCTCTCATCTGAGCAAGATGGCTGTCCACTGCAAGAAAACTGCAGGCTTTTCCTTAAGTCACAATATGAGAACTGACATTGGCAACTCAAATGCTCACAAAATAAAATAAAATAAATAAAAATAAATATAAATAAAATAAAATCCAGGATTTGATGGATGATCATATCTCCTTATATAAAAAACAACTTTGTCTTCTCAAAATCAACCTACACAAGCTAATCAGTGCAATATTCGAAACGAGAAATATTCCCGGCGAACTAAAATTCATTACTTCAATTCGAGAAAGTGATGCCGTCCCATTGTGAATCACTCTGAATAAAAATAATGGGTTAAAATTCAACGACAGGCTTCAAACTTACCTATAAAAAATCGAATAACCCAAAACAGTTCGCTTTCCAGAAAGAGAAAAGTATAACTGATTTACTCGAGGAATTTAAATATAAATAAAATTATTTATTTATTTATTATGAGCGATGCCTGTTTGGAACAGAATACCATAATGTTTCTTGTTGTAGCATTGTTAGTTGTATCCAGTGGATACAGAAATAAAAGACATCTACAAAGTTGCTCATAAACTGCTAATATTCCCAAAGTGAGAAAAAAGTTTTAGAACATACATCGAACATAGTCTATTTTTTTATTAATGGAGACCTGAAATGGCATAAAATAGATGTTTGCCCTAAACAGTATGGTTTCCAGCTTACTTTACCTACTGTATTAACGTACTATTTTAAGTATGGATAAGAAATTAAGAAAAAGACAAAAGAGGAAGAAAAATGAAGCGTTTACTATTTCAGGCTAAATATATACATCATATCCGAAATCTGCTTGTATAAGATTTTTCAAGCATGAGGACAGACTTAATGTAAGATATTCCTAGTTTTTGCTACACTGAGTGGGAGAACGTAAGAGTTTTTCTTTTTTGTCATCTTACGTAATTTATTATAATTCTAGATGTACACTACAAAGTATATGAAAGCAGTTTTGAGATTTGAACTAATAAAGCAGATTTTTTGTATACTGAAATCACATGAATTGTACCCGAACGACACAAAAATCTCAGAATATGTGAAACAAAGAGTACAAATCAAAGAGAATACAAAATAAAATGCAAGTAATCTCACACGACATAGAATTACGAGATAATTCTGCTGTTATGTTTTAAAACAACCACGTACGAAATGTGAAAAGATTCATCTGTTAGAATTCCACATTTATAATGTCCTTCTATGTTAAATGAAAAACAACTTCCATAAGGTAATATGATTTTTTTCGGAGAGTTTCAGTAGTTTTTCCGTAATAATAATATCCAGTAAGAAAATTATCGTAAACATGTAAAGAGTGCCTTTCACGTCTGTAATAGCATTCTTATAGAAATTCCATTCATTATCACAACAGATGAATATACATTGTTTTTGAAATAGGCTGCAGATATACATTTGCTTTTGAATAATTTTGCCGTTAAAGTGGTCTTATTGAAATCCAAATTGAAACAACGCGACGAATGAATAGAGCTCCTAAACCAAATTTTGTTAAATAGAATCCCAGAGAAAGCCTCCGTAGCTCAGTCGATATAGACTAGGCGTGGCCAACTTCTTTCCATACGAGGGCCAACTCGTATGAGTGGTAACGTCACAGGTAGCACACTTTTAGACAGAACTTAAATAAAAATAAATGCTGCATTTTTTCAAAGCAATAGAAAACCCGGAAACTCGGGTTTTTCGTCCCCCAGAACTGGCAAACCGGCCCCGTGAACACACGCATCTAGAGACATAGGACACACCGGGAGGAATAGGGCCAACCACCTTATCCTCGAGTTCCGGTTGCGATTGTTAGTCCAAAAATAGTTGGAAAATACCTCCACACCGTAAAAGGTAGAAGAGGAGGATTAAGTAAAAGTATAATCCCAGATAGAGGAAATTATATTTTCTTTACACGAGATCTATCACGATGTTTCTGACGAACTTTCAAAGAGTATTCAAAGATATCTATCGAAGTACTTTTGCAAAAAAACCGACGAGAGTTATATGTTATATGTCACAAGTTATATTTTACGACATGTGAGCTATTTTGGGATTGCGTACTGTACACATAATTTTTATTCGAACAAATTTTGTTAGCTAATTATAGTTTGGAAGTGAAAGAATGAATAATCGTTCTTCCACTTTTATATTCTGAAGAGTTTTCATTTTTCTTTTTTACAGATCCTGAAGAATCATGAATTATGATCGATTTTAAATGATTTTTCAGGAATTTCTGATATTCTGATAAGACCAAGTTACTGTAAATTATTTTATAAATGAACACTATTAGTTAATCGTCATTTGTAAAATGATGAAACAGCAAAAAAATTGCTAGGTGTTGATTTCGACAGCTTTTAAATGAAATATGTTTTATTTTTTTTAATCGTGTTTCGTGATCAAATGAAAGTAGCTGTTTCTGAGTGAGTACCTCTGATAAAACTACTTTTTTATTTCATATATTAGAAACACTTATCATTTCATGAGTTGAGTCAGCACTTGCCTTCTTTAATAGAACGAATTCTATAGCTTAGTTGGTACAGATAATGTCCTTTGACTAGAAAGAACGCGGGTTCGAATTCCGTATAGAACGCGAAGAACCTTTATTAAGGACCTTTCAAATGATGGCAAATTTGCCGGTTTGATACTGAAGTGGCAGAGTTTTTCGCCAAGGAAACTGTTTTTTTTTTTTTTTTCCCCATCCCGCGAAAGAGCCCTCAAACCAGCAAGAAGAACACATAGTTATCGTTATCCTGCATAGCCTTCGTTGGTTTGGCAATAACAAACAATATTACACCCCATTAATTCTATCCAGAATTGTAGAACTATTTTTAAAATTGTGAATATTAACAAATAAATGACTTTATTAAATATTCGTGCTTATTCAAGAACCACTTTCAGCATTTTTATTTTAAAATGCTGAAAGTGGTTTTTTACAATAATTTTTAAAAAGTTTCCATTGGCCTTCAAATGTATTTTCTTAAAGTTATTAATAAATATTTCATAATTACAAATTAGATATATTTAAAAACAAATGTGTTCGTGTTTTCCAAGTATGATTCTATTACGTATTTCTATAAAAGTTCTAGGAACACTAAGTTTCTGGTTTCCTTCAATCAGTAATGTTTACAAGTCTCTTTACTCATCTTATCGGTCTTGAAAGAAGGTCAACAAATTCACTAATTCTTCTACAGGACTTTTAAAATCTGATCGTTCTTCGCCTTTCCACCGTCAGAGGTCTTAATCTGTAATCAAACGTACTGGACTTGTACCCTGGTCAACCGCAAGTACATAAGCAGAATCCCGTGGCATCTCACTGTCATCTCAGCCTCAAGCATGGAGCTGGGAATACTAGTGTTCACGTGTATCTTGGGAGCTGCTTTTGCAGGTTAGTAAGTTTGATGGATTTTTTTGTCCTCTGCAGGCTTAGGGAATATTATTTTATTTAAACTTTTTCCGTGTTCGCTAACCAAGAAACTGTAGCTATAGCTTTACCTCAGTTCTGATGATTTAAGTTCATTTGAAATCGTGCATAATTTAACGCTGCAACAAGTTTAATTCAAATTTCATCTGATAAATAAATAACGAAGTTCTGAGACTGTTCATATGAATTATTTCAAATTCTTTAAGGAATATATGTACTAGTAGAAGAACAAGAATTTATATATATATATATATATATATATATATATATATATATATATAATTTTATTAAAATTATTTAAAAGTGTTCTGAGTCACGTATATTTACTAGACTGAGAGAATACCAACTTGTTTTTAACATAGTTCTACTAGTTTTCTTGTACTAAATCCGTATTTACGAAATGTTAATATAAGCAGTTTTCAAGGAATTATAACAAACGTTGAGTTAAAATTCGGCTACTGCGAACCCAGTTGGAAGTTATGAGGCTTTTCGAGAAATTATTTTTAAGTAGATACTTTAGGTAAAGTAATACATTAATTCAGAACTGTTTGATAGTCATATAATACGGAATATTTCAAACTTTTTTCTGAGTATTTTAAGATGTTTTCTGATATTTTAAAATATTTTAATATTCTATCTATATTATTTTGATATTCTAAAATGTCGTCTGTGTGTGTGTGTGTGTGTGTGTGTGTGTGTGTGTGTGTGTGTGTGTGTGTGTGTGTGTGTGTGTGTGTGTGTGTGTGTGTGTGTGTGTGTGTGTGTGTGTGTTAAAAATACCAAGCTTTTAAACCTGGTTTTACTCCATTTCCCAAGTAAGCAAACAGACAAACAAGTCAAGTTTGCACCTGCATGTATTGGAAGTCTAGCTGACCCTCAAAGTAGTGCAAGACCAAGGTAACTCTTGGTAAAAGTAGAATAAGCTCTGATCACTAATCTTAATATTTACCCTTAATGCAAAGCGCATCTCCTGGAGGAGATGTATGATGTTTTGTATTAAAGGCAAGGAGGCACTACCCAGACCGCTTTTGACCTTTATTGAGGTCTCATCAGTGGGAGCCAGGTCGAAACCGGTCTGGGTAATGGCCCCTTGCCTTTAATACAAAACATCATACATCTCCTCCAGGAGATGTGCTTTGCATTAAGGGTAAATATTAAGATTAGTGATCAGAGCTTATTCTACTTTTACCAAGAGTTGCCTTGGTCTTGCACTACTTTGAGGGTCAGCTAGACTTCCAATACATGCAGGTGCAAACTTGACTTGTTTGTCTGTTTGCTTACTTGGGAAACGGAGTAAAACCAGGTTTAAAATAGCTTGGTATTTTTAACATTTATTATACCCAAGGTAAAATACTTTCTGCATATATATATATGCAGAAAGTTTGTGAATTGTGAATGTTTTAGGTTTGCTTGAAATTATGAAGAACATGAAAATAAATTTTGTTGCTATACATTAACGCTGATTAGCACAACGGTGTTATAAGAAATACTCATACGAGAAATGCTTAAAACTACTTTAAATAAAATAATTTAAATATATACATAAACCAATACTAAGTCTGTAAATCAATTAGTGATGATGCACTTTTCTCCCCCATAAATAGGCCCAGTACCCAGGGACAGCAACCAATGTGCTTCTTACTGCTCTTCTGGTGAGTAAATCTTGTTGTTTTTATCTAAAATGTGAATGCAGTTTTCAGTGGGAATGTGTAACCACCATTTCTCGTGGTAACTGTTTCGTAGTGAATTGCAATATACAGTACAGTATGTCATTTAAAAAATCTACCAACAATTTATCTATCAACAATTCATTTTCGCCTCATTCTGCAGAATGAAGCGAAAATGAGATTGGTTTTCTGAATTTACTTAATATAACACTCAAATTGTGTACTACACTTCTATTTGCATTGTATTTGCCAATTCACTCAAACTGTATTTGCTAGGAGCTTTTTCATATTCAATTTTTATTGACTATAACAAGATTTTTAGGAAATACAAGAAAAGCATGTAAGACTTTGTGTGTGTGTGTGTGTGTGTGTGTGTGTGTGTGTGTGTGTGTGTGTGTGTGTGTGTGTGTGTGTGTGTGTGTGTGTGTGTGTGTGTGTGTGTGTGTGTGTGTGTGTGTGTGTGTGTGTGTGTGTGTGTGTGTGAAAATTGAGTGAATAATTTTAAGTGGTTGAATAACAATCAAGATCATTCAGCTAATTATGTTTATGCCGTCTCAGAAAAAATTAATGCAACCAACTTATACTGAAAAAAGTAAAAAAGCTGGGAATTATTATCCCATCCAATCTTCATCTACGTATTTGGACTCAGTAGTCGGTTACAGCCGAGTACTTCGACTCATCAACATTTATTACTTTTATGCGGGAACGATTAAGGTTATGAACTCTATAATCTCTATAAACTGCATCGTGTTCTTTTGCCGTTTTGTCTGGGAAATACTCCTGTTTTCGCGAAGAAAATTTCTATTACATTCATATGAAACAATGCAATGTGTTTACAGAGAGTATTTTTAAACATATAACCAATTTTAAAATGTAATACTCCAAGTATTTGATTCAACAGTTTATCTGCTATTATTTTATATATTTCGATGCAAGTCAACGAACTAAGTTGCAGTAAAAGAGAATTTCACCAGAAACGAACTTTTCACCTTACAACTTAGAATATTTGAACAAAGGTGTGGATTGTCTTTTTAACAAATCCTTTTCAACAGTAATAAAGAAAATGAGCAAATCTAATGGCGACCAATACAACAAATTTCTATATCAGCAGATTCATACATCCATGTATGACTTAGGCTTTTGCATAGATCATATCCTGGCCTGAGAAAAAAAAAGTAAAATCTGGACTGAAAAAAAATCATGAAAAGTGATACTTTTCTTCTAAAAAGCAAGAAATATGGGAAAACATTTCTTATTATTACGACAACTAGAAGTAATCTGAGGACTCATCGCGGGAAGATACTATAAGCAACACCATCTACTGTTTTTTTTAAAAAAAACAAAAAAAATTAAATTAAAAAATTAAACTGCCAGGAAATCCAAATAGGAATTTCCAAGGGACCAAATTAGAGCATTTGTAGTTTGTAAAATTAGTAATCGTCTTCTCTATCATTCTTCCTCGTACACACATCCACAGGGTACTACATCTAAAGACAAAGCAAACCTTTCTTTCTTCTCTTCCAACTCCGCATACACGACCCAGGCAAATAATGACGAGCATATGCAAGCTGAATATGCAGGATCGTACAAATTATGTAACATGGCTAGCTTTCATTTCAGGAGCGAAAGTTTTGAGCATAGTTGGTGGATACCATTAGAACACATGTGGTATTTAATTAAGCTATCCAAGATTCTTCCGATGTTACAATGCAATATCAGGTAGTCTTACACCGGACAATGGAATTCACCTTCGACCTTAAAGGCAATTACAAGTATCTATGCTCATGGCGAGATTCGAACTGCAGCCTGTTTGTTGAAGAACGGGTGCTAACAAGGCCTGCACTGTTGAGCAGCAAGGATTTTCCTCTGGACGTGTACTGCAAGCCATGGTTGATCGACAGCTTCCTTTCTTCAGATTTTTATTCCAATCCAGGAGTTTCTCAGGCTCTGTTCTTTCGCCCCATTCCCTTCAAATGACTTTTTCACACCGAACTCAAATCCTATCCATGGTTTTGCTGATTTTCCAAGTTGTTCCATAACCAATGCCTTAAGACTGATTTTCATTAATTTTTCAATAAGATGAGAGCATTCAATTAACTTCGGTGCTACTGAAGCTCCTCTTATCTTCCAAGGTATCCCCCATCCTAAGACAAGATCATATATCTCTTCCTGAACTGATATTTACTTCTAGATCTTACCTGTTACAAACACATAAAATCCAGAGTATTTCGTTCACACATTTGAGGGTAGTGCTTCAAAACTTTCCCAAAAATACTTGACGATGTTCAGAAGGGCTGTTTGACTAATTAATGGTCCTTCTGTCACTGGGATTATTAATTAGCGGAATTTATACACGAATGTTTTCTAATTATTTCAATAGGTGCTATTCCATAAAGCTAGCACGAACCATCTCTCTGTTTCCTTGTAAATCAATAAAGATAACAGTAACGGTGATTAACAACCCCTCACGTTCCATATTTTATTCCTTCTCTTCTCTTCTTTCATTCCATCTATCTTTATTCCTGCAACTCGCTTGTTATATTCAATAACCTCCAGCTATTCAAAACAAAACACCAGAATGTGTTATTTTCTCTTCAGTCCCTCACGTAGCGCAAATTGTGCTATAAAACACCACTGGGTATCTTATTATATACAGCGTATCTGACATCTAACAAAAAGATACATTTCGTAAACTTACGCGGAAGATCGATGTGTTTTCACTCATGGGCGTAACAACTCACGAGATTTTCTTGGTTTCAGTAATTCTTTACACATTCCTGGTGACAGAGCAGTCATTACGATGTTACTTGATCTCTCACAAGGTGTTCTATAGCATGTCTAGTGCGACGAAATCTAACAGAGATTATTTGTCAGCTATTTCTTTCCGTCCATCTATTCATTGGATATCATCAGAGGCGTACGGTCAATCAAATGCTTGGTGATGTGTCACATCAGTCCTCGCCAGGTGGACTGGTGTAGACTGCATTTAATACACGAGACCTTTTTACCTCCACAAAAAGAAATCTAGAGGGGTCAAATTTAAACATCTAGGAAGGCCTGCTCTCCTTCCCCCAGTTCATCTGGAAGCTCTTTATTTCGGAAGACCCGGATCGGTAGGCTAGTGTAATGTATTAAAGCTTTACCATGCTGTAAGAGATATCTGATTATCTGCTGAATTACGTGATTATGTAGCAAGTTATATTGTTCCTGTCACTGTAGTTACAGCAACGAAACTAGAGTGACAGGAAGAATAACAGCTCTTTTCACACAGATAGTGGTGTGAAGTTCAGTAGTCCATAATTCAATTTAGTCCATTATAATTTGTATACTTTCACTTCTCCAAATTCTGTATCTGTGTATCTTGAACGTGTATATATGTGTGAAAAATGGCATCATCAGAGAAGGAAACATCGCCAAGGACTGCAGTATCATCATCATGATCATCTGTTTGTACAACCATGTATCACTTAAAGACCTAAACGTCGATTCCCATTGTTGCATCGTGTGGTATTATTATTATTATTATTATTATTATTATTATTATTATTATTATTATTATTATTATTATTATTATGTTGGAAGCGGAGACGCTGTTCACTCGGCCCATCAGCTTTTCGCACGTTCGGAAACAGTTTAGCATTTCTGCAAGTGAAAATGGTCTAATTAAAAACAACAAAATTGAATAACAAGCCAGGTTTCAATCTCTGTTCAGACATAGCAGAGGAATAAATTACGTAAGAATCCAATAAGTGCTAATCATTTTGCGAAACGAATCTAAAATAATAAACTACAAAAATTGTAAAAATCTTAAAATAATCAAAATAATACAAGAGCCAAAGAAACCAACGAAACATAAAAGGATAAAGTATGAAATTGGTATCTATTACTGCTAATTTTTGAAAATTCTTTTGTGTCGTCTTACACATTATCACGTAGCAAGATTTCTTTTCGATAATTTCAGGTGTTTTTCATGTGAATATTATCAAGGGCAAAGTAGCTGTCGAAGGTCAGACTAGCAGATAAATAGAAATGGAGAGCAAAAAACGTGAAGTGCGTCAGTACCGAGAAGTCCTAGATGAGCGACCTTTTAAGAGGATTATTTTTAAAATGGGCTTCTCAGGCAACTTAGAAATCTAATTTTTGATATTTCTCTGCTCAAAAATTTAATTATTTGAAGCAATGTATCAAAGAAATAATTTTTTTTCATGAAGAAGTAAAGAAAATAATTCAAGAAAGAATTAATCGAGGCTGTTTACATTTCGTTCTAATACCTCGCCTCATGTTTTTAAATAAATAAATGACATCAAACGAGAAACAAGTATCCAGCTGCAATGGACACATGCTCTCCAGGCATTTCGTTCAGAGGTCGAGAAATGAACTCATCAGTAAACAGTCATGTTGAACGAGATGACATATCTAGAGGAAAGGTTGGGAGCTATCTTTTTAGATTATCAGCAAGCCTGCTCTCTTAGGCTAAACTTGTAAACAGATAGATGTGTGGTCTTTCTTAACGATGTGTGTGGCGTGATACTTTGGGAAATATCCGTAAATATCCACTAGTCTGGCTTCCTACGGTAATGTCCAAATATATATATCGCTGAGGCAGAGTGAGGTATTATTATTATTATAAGTCTTCTTATACATGAAATTGATTAATGGATAAAATTCATCAAAAGCAAAGCAATACACGATACATACAAAATAGATAAAAGATTAAAAAAAAACAACGCGAAAATAATTCTAAAGTATTTAAGGAGGTTTAATATAAATTTGATTCTAAAAGAAGGAAAAAAACAGAATATATCACCGTTTAAATATGACAATACATAACAGTAGCGGCACGTAAATTTAAGAAATCCAAATCCTACTTTAAAATGACAAATACAGAAAACTTTCCTACAAGTCAATGAGAAATCGCACCTTTTGGTCCTTCCCCAAAAACCATTGGAAGAACTTCTGCCAGTCCATCTCTCTCTATCTATCTATTTATCGATAATTGCATTAAAAAAAAGCTGAGTTCTTGGCAAACTTTCTAGCCCACTCCCTCACTTCTGGATAATGAAATGTTAGAAAAACTTCATGCAGTGGCTTTTTGACATCAGTATCTTCGTAGCACAGTCTCGAGGATGACACAACATTCCTTTTTATTTGAAAAGATCTGAATTCGAATTCAGTCTAGGATACAAATCTTTATAGTGAAAGTTGACTTAGCAATCGAGATGGAAGGATTTTTTCTTTTCAAGATTCGTTTTTCATCCCGTAAACCAGCCAGAAGGAAACACGCATTTGCATGATATCACTTGGCATCGGCGCCGTAATTCCAGTCAGATTAACACCAAGTATTTGATATTTACCAACCACCTGATCAACAATTGTTGCTCAACGACTATCTTCAACTCTTTGTAACTATAATTTACCTTTCGTCCTTCATTGTATGTTTTGCTGATGGCCTTTTTTTCATATTTCCCTACCGATGCGGGAGCACCCTAGAGCCCTCTAATTTTATGGAAACTCTTTTTCCTATATATATATATATATATATATCAATAATCTCAAATCCAATTCATAGATTTCTTTACACAAATTCATTCTTTCTATTCATTTGACGAAATATGAAGTACTTTAGACTTTCAGATCTCTTCTTTTTTAAATTTTTCAGTGAGTGACAATAATTTCGTCAACTTTAATGTTACCAAAACACAATCCTCTTCTTACTGTAAGAAAAATCTAGTTCGCCTCCAAGTTAAAAATAAATAGATCTCCAAGAAAGACCAGCGCTATCTTCTTGGACTGATATACTTCTCCAACCATTCTTTGCACAAACAAAGAATACAAATTTGGTGTTGATTTGGGATTTTACGGAGTTAGCAGTTGTAAAACAGCTTGATATTCTTGTGGATTTTTGGTAGCTGTCTCTAGGTTTGCAACTGCTAAGTCATACTCTTAATTTTATAATATTCTTACTATTTTGGAAGTATAAAACCTCCCTGAAATTCTTGATACCATTCAAAGAAGAAAACTGGTAAACGGATTACTTTATTTAAAAGAGCAGCTACAGTTACTCTCTTATGAACATTCTGTCTCTGTATTATAGCTTCCCTCTAAGTAAATCTAAGGGCATTATTCTACTCAAGCATTCTTCCATTTGACTGTAAACTTATAAAAATACAAACAGCTGATTTTCGATATATACAATGATTATCCAACTTCAAACTTACTGAATTAGTTTTTTAACTCCTCCTCCTCTTTCATTCCACCCCCTTCCATTCCCTGGAAAATCTTTCTTTCATAGTTGTTTCCTTATCATTCAACCTCCAGTTGTTCAAAAGCATTGGGGAAGGGGGTCTTTTTTCTCTTTTAAATCTGTTTTCTACATACATCGCTAATACAGATTCTACAATCCTTCGTTTATGAGATTATGATATATATGCACGTTTCAAAGTCCTCAGAATTATATATAAATATATGTAATTTGATGTATGTAAGGAAAGAATAATTATATATATATATATATATATATATATATATATATATATATATATATAGAAAGAGAGAGAGAGAATACGGATGATTAATTTTCAGCAAGAACAAGCCAAATATTTCTCAGGAAAATCCCAATATTTTTCAGATATACCCAATGTGAAAAATATTGTTATATTGTTTTCAATATTGTTCCACTTTGCGACCTGTAGTACGAATGGATAGCATCTCCGCTATCCACTCGAAGAAATACAAGAAAACGGAATGAAGGGGGGGGGGGAGAAATAAGAATGAAGACAGCATTAATAACAAAACGTATTTCAAAAAGAAAGATATTATAGGATGGTGTTTCTCTAGAAATTCATGGAAATATCTCTTTGCTGCGATAAAGATATTCATAGCAACATAAAGGAAAAGCATCATTTTTTTCTGGGATATACTCGTATATCCAAAATGGTTTCTCTTAATAGAAGTATATTTCATCACATGAAGATGCTAGAAAAGAACTTGATCTTTGTGAGTGCAAACAAGTTCAGGCAATAAAATATATCATTGCATATTATCTCATAAAGAAAGTCAATCCGAGGTTCCTCTCTTGAAAATGTGCAAACTAGCCTGCGAATATATACAAGTAACAAACATCATTAACTTACAAAAGACTCGACTCGGAAATATGCAGATTTATTGACAGTTCACAACATATCACATACTGTATATGGTTCCATTTTCCTAAGGACAGGTTAGCCTAAAGCAGGGGTGTCCAACCTTTTAGCTTCCCTGGGCCACATTGGAAGAAGACGAGTTGTTTTGGGCCACACATAAAATACACTAACACTAACGATAGCTGATGAGCAAAAAAACGTAGAATGTATAGTTAACATATTTAAGTAATTTAAACTTCATTAATTCATGAATTTTTATTATAAAAGTAAAAGACAAGACAGCAACATGAAATTAGTGAGATGTTTGACATTGTTTTTGAGACACTAATGCTTCGATATTTGGTTCGATGGAAGTAGTTGCAATTCTCCGTGAGTTCTCAAGGTGCTCAGCAGATATTTTGGTTCGAGTTTTATTCTTCGTGTGCTTTAGCCTTGAAAATAGCTGCTCACAAATGTAGGTGCTTCCAAATAGCGATGACATGAATAAGGCATGATTGTGAAGCGAGGGATATTTTTCTCTGGGAAGATATAGCTTATAGAAGTCCAGTAAAGAGACATGATTAAATTTTTCTTTAAGTTGAATGTCAGATTGTAGCTCTATGCATTCCATTTGAAAATTGGCAGGTAATATGTTTATGTCGACTGAAAATGGAGTCGCAAATATATCAAAAGATTGATGATTTTTCCGGAAATCTTGAAACCTCTTCTCAAATTCCTGTATCAAATCGAAAAGCAAGGCTACATATTTTTCGTTGTTCACAGGACCGTGTTTAGCCAACGTGTCGAAATGCATAAAATTGTTTGCCTTAATTTGAGATAATCATAGTTTCAGTTTCATTTCGAACGCTCTTATAGTTTGAAACTGATCAGTTGATCAGTTGACCAACTGATCAATTGATCAGTTGGTTTTCACCTTGAAGACGCATGTTTAACTCATTTAAATGAGCGGTCAAGTCTACTAAAAATGCCAAATCTGTGCGCCAGTTTTCATCGTCAAGTTCTGGCACAAAGTTTGTTTTTGATTCCATAAACGACTTGATTTCATTTCGCAAATCATAAAATCTTTTCAACATTTTACCTCGACTTAACCATCTTACTTCCGAAAAGTAAATGATGTCCCCATAATCAGCATACATAAATTTAACGAATTCCTAGAATTGACGATGATTCAAACCCTTGGCCCTTATGAAATTTACAGCCTTCATGACAATCTGCATGACGTTATCCATCTTTAAAGCTTTTGCGCATAAATTTTCTTGGTGTACTATGCATCGTCTTCTATTAATTTTACAAGTCCATCTCTTTTTATCTATCATCGCCGGGGAACCATCAGTAGCTATACTAGATATGTTCACAGTGGACAAAGAAAATCGCTTTAACGTATTTTTCACTGCTTCGTATAAATCTCTTGATTTAGTTGTGTCTTTTAATGGCACTATAGAAGCCATTTCTTCAATGATATTATATTTGTCATCAATACCTCTAATAAAAATTGCCAATTGAGCTGTATTAGTAGCATCAGTACTTTCGTCTATCGCCAAAGCATAAAATTTAAAATTAGCAGCTCTACTCTCCAAACCTTTTTCGACAGATTTTTCTATTTCATCAATTCGCCTGGCGAGACAAACTGATTATAGAAAAATCCCCTTTTTTTTATCAGGGCAAATTATATCTGCCACGCTTTCCATACATTGCTTAATAAACTCATCATCGGCATACGGTTTTGATTTTTTTGCTATCAAGTTTGCAACCGCATAACTAGCTTTTACAATAGAATCCGCTTCAGTTGTTATTTTTTTAAAAAAAAACTTTGTTGAGATGATAGACTTTTTTTCAGTTCCGCTATTTTGTCTTTACGACACATTCCTTGATGCACTAAATTTCGCAGTATGTTTTTGCGTGTAATGCCTTTTCAAATTGTAGTCTTTGAAAAACTGGCACAAATTCCCTACAAATTAAGCAGATTGCCTTAGTATTTGTCTCGACAAAAAAGTAGTCGTCTGTCCACATTTCGTTGAACAATCTTCCTTCTTCTATAATTTTTCTTTTTTTGGTTCGGTTTTCTTTTGAGACGCTGTGGAAGCCATGCTGGAATTTAAAAAAAAAAAAAGATTGAAAATTAGAAAGCTAGGTTTAATAATCACCAAATCGCCAAATTTTTACTACTAAAAAAATTACTCGCCAAATCGCCACAAACACACGTAACGTCTGCACATTTCTTCGGTGTCAACTCGACTGTTTACAATTGCACATTGAAAGCCATACCAGCTTTCAATGTGCACTTGAATGAATATTCAAATGCACAATGTGCATTTGAATAAATACAATTATTTCAGAATGATTTTATGAATCTCCCATTGCTAAAGAACGTGTTAAATTCAAAAGTTCATTGCTTATAAATTAATAGCATGTTAAAATTGTATTTGTAGTATTATTAATGGTGTTTTTCAATCACAATCTCATAAAGTTTGTAAGTTTACGATTTTTTGTTGGGCCGCATTCATAGCCGTCCTGGGCCGCATGCGGCCCTCGGGTTGGACAAGCCGGGCTTAAAGCTTTATGTTAACATAATTCCTGTAAGTGTTAGACGCGTTTTTTAATACATATTCTGCGTTACACATAACGAAGTTTAACAATATACGTGGTATTGAAATATCATTACTTTGTAATCGTTGTAAGCACATTTTCGGTTACGTTGTATGGAAAATAGGTTGCTCATTTACATCTAGGCACAGGGAGAGAGAGACGACGAATGTCTTGTGCATAAAATCATTACGTTACATAAATTCAGAGGTCATGTATTGAGCAATCACAAGAAGTTCATCAGATTATCTGAAGAAAACCGTAATACGGAGTGACAAAAGTTCACATTTGTTTGCGAAATCCTTATCGAAGTATGACCAAAATTGGGAAGATGGGAGCTAGGATTAATTTCCTTTACTTAAGTGGTCAATGGCGAAAGATGCTCTAAAAGTGAACTCTGTAAGAATACACTGTTTTTCAAATCGCAATTGCATATTGACAGTACTTTCAAAATAACATATTATGCAAGATGCTCTAGAAATTACGAAATTGGAGTGAGGTAATAACTAAAGCAATAGAGACAAATACACAATAAGAAAAGAAGACATTTGAGAACACGAAATAAAACTCGCATGGGCCGCTAAGCCTTAAGTGGTCAAAGGTGAAAGATGGTCTAAGCTAAACTCTGTAAGATTACACTGTTTGCCAAATCGCAAATCACATATTGACAGTATCTTTAAAATAACGCATTATGCAAGAAGTTCCAGGAATTGCGAAAGTGGAGTGAGGCAACTATAGCAATAGAAACGAATTTTCATGTTTTCTTCAAATATAAATTATTTAAATGTAATGCTCCGAATAATCACGAAATATAATGAAAAATATATTGATTATATTCTTTGATTGTAAGCAGTTGAGTACTACTGAATATCTTGAATATTTCACCTGTATTTAAAAACGGTGTGCTGTTATTTCAAATTTCACCTTTAATGATTTCTTTTTCATAGGCTATAGTTTATTAATGTAACTGATTTAAAAAAAAATCATTAAATTTTACTGATGCGTTACATTATATATTTATTATATAAATATATAATAAATTATGTATTTATAAAACAAATTATGAATTACTGAAAGTAGTTCTAATACATTAGAAAAAATTACTTAAAATATTCTATATATTAATTCTCAGAATACTGAAAACGTACTTACCATTCCAGCGTCGTCACTACTATCAACAGGGCGTCGTTTCTTAAATTCTGCAAGGAATATAACCAAGTATATTACGCTTAACAACAGCGTTGTCGGAAATTAATCTTATATCTTAATTTATTAATTTTACACCGTAATTTAAAATTTTATTTTATTAAAATTTTACTGAGAGAGTCTCCGCGTAAGGTAACGTCAGTTACAAAGACTAGAAGTTAGGACCCACCTACAAGGGGTTTTAGGACCCCGAAAAGAGTTTTTACTGTGAAGTATGTGTATAAAGAAGACTTTCTAGATCAGCGTTCTCATTGATGGCCTGGAATGAGAGTCACCAGAGATAATTTTAATCCAAATCTATTTAATCCTTGTTATTATAATAATATGGAAAATAAAACCTGCGGTCCGCATGGTTAGCCTAGTGGCTGTGAGGTTCTCAACCATATACCTGAGGAAGGAGTGTCCTAGGTGCGATTCCCGTCGGTGACGTGAGGAGCTGAAGGATCTTCCTCAGCCATAGCCAAGTTGGCTGGTCTTGGGCGTGGACAGTAGGGTTTTTCCCCAGTTTATCCTGTGGTTTTCATCCCGCAAAGCAGGCAAACCGGCCTTGAGAAATCAACACTACAGAACATAGGATACACCGAGGCGTAGGGCAGACCACCTTATCCTGTGAACGGTTTGAGGTCCGATGATTAATAAACCCTCGACACACTGCAAGGTAAAAGAGGGAAAAAAGGAAGATGAGACGAGATAAAACGTGTGTTACTACCTAGCAAACATCAGAATTGAGGGAGATAAAAAGAGAGAGAGAGAGAGAGAGTTGTGTAATGTCTACCAGTACAGAAACTTCGGGTAATACGTAAGACCATTTTGTATATGTAAAATGTATCTGTATTACTCGAAGCTCTATAGATAAGGAGAGGAATAAGATAGAATTGCATATCGGCTTTATTCAGTCCACTTCAGTGGACGAATGCCTCTCCATGCTTCTTCCATTTTGGGCTAACTTGTGCGTCTCTCCACCATAACATTGTACTATTTCATCGTCCTATCTTACCACTGATCTACATGATCTACATCGTTTCCGATAGCCAATTCTTGGTGTTTGTTGTTTTCTTTGTCCATGTATTGTCAGACATTCTCATCACATGTCCTGTCCAGCGCCATTTGTTGCCTTTTATTATTAATGCAATGTCCATTACCTTTGTTTGCCTCCTTATCCAAATAGTATTCTTTTTATCTAACCGGGGTATTCCCAAAATGTTTCTGTCCACGTTTCTTCTTGTTGTTTTCAGTTTCTCTAGGTGTTTATTAGTCAGACTCCAAGTTTCACTAACATACGTCAGTGTTGAGATTACACACTCTGGTGGTAGTTTTTTCGTTTTAGACAGTTTGGTAAAATTGATTTTAAATATCTCTCTATCATGATTAAAAACTTATTCTAGCTGAAATTTGGTTATAAAGTTTATGGCTGTTTGTAATGATTTGTTGATATTTGTATGAACTCAATATTTCAATCTATCTTTGATTTATTTCCATTTTTTTTTTCGTTTCGGAGTATTTTCACTATACATATAATGTAACAAAATATTAGAAGCGTTGTATAAGACAGCTCTGAAAAATGTTGGATTAAAAATAAAAATAAACCCTTTTAAATTAAACAACAGATACTATAAAGGAATTAATATTGACCAACATGCAGTATAATGAGTTAAAAAATATACACCTGGTGAACAAACATTGAAGCTCTAACTTAAAAAAAAAAGATTTACAAAAGCAAATACCGTTTTTAGAAGATTGCATAATATATATAAATAATCTAAATATCATAATAAAACTAAAATAAGGATCTTCAATAGGAAAATACAACTATTTAATACTATTATAGTCATTTTTATATAGACTAGAGACATGGAAATTGACAAAGAAACTGGAAATCAATTAAATATTTTTGAAACAAAGTGCTTGGATAAACCATTAAAAATCTTCTGGTTACAGCGTATAACAAATGATGAGCTAAATAAACAAACAAACAAACCAAATGATGTAACACACACACGTGCGCTCGCGCGTGTGTGTTACATCATTAAAATCTGATTCTAATTGTCTTATTTATCCATTTCAGAACCAGGCAACTTTCGCTATGAAGTTGGTACAAAATATGTGTACAGTTATGAGGGAATCAACTCCTTATCCATCAAAGATACTGCAGATGTCACACCCTCCATAATAAAGGCGAAAGTGGAAATAACAGTGGCCAGTAAATGCGAAATGCAACTTCAGGTAATTTTAATAAACTAATACATTGACTATTCATGAGGCATATCTCAGTACTTAATACATAAGTAAATTTTAAAAACAGAGAACATTATGTATATGACAACACACAGGATGTTCACTCTCTATTGGTAGAAATTATAACATTGATGTTAATATATTTAACTGTGTGTTATTAATGAATATTTAGCATGGCTATTTTTCCTTCTAGCTAACAGAAGTCCGCATTCAGCATGGCAGTGAGGTACATACTTCCTCATCCTTCATTACGGACCTCACTAAAAATACTTTACTGTTTTCTTTCCACGATGGCCGTATTGACCACATCTGTCCTGCACAAGATGAAACATCAGAATCCAAACATATCAAGTCCGCCATACTGTCCGCTTTACAGAATTCCATGAAAAGTCTGAGAGCAGACGCTTTCGTGAAAGAGGTAAGTCCTAGAGCGAGTGATTATCGGGTAATTACTTTCGAAGTATTCGTATTTGCATTAATGAGAATTGAAACTTTCCTACTATAAAAGATTGTATAACGACGGTATATCTCTCTTATTATGTTCTGCTTTCTGTTTCTTAAGGCCGATGTTGTTGGCATCTGTGATACGAAGTATCTGGTAGAGGAACATGACCATACCACGATTAAGATCACCAAGTCTAAAGATCTGAGATCTTGCACTCATCATCACAGCGGGATAGCGCGTATTCAAGCCGAGAGCTACACTCCTCCATTTAAGGTGAGCCATTTTATCTTCTTAATATTTGTTTTTTATTGCCTAATTTATCTTGATTTTCGCACAATTATTTTTCACAAGCGGGATCCTTTGGATAAACAAAATATATTTACAAACAGTTGTAGATTTTGTTTTCCAAACTCTTTTTCAAATTCTGCTTAGCAAACTCTGTTTTTAAGTGAAGTATATTAGATCGATTAGCTTATGTGCTTAATGAATTTATTTTATTCTAATTTTTTTCTTCAAAAGTACGTACATAAATTGTTACCACACTGTGACTTGGCTGTACGGATTCTGTTGAATTTTGGGATTGAAATGTCATCGTAGTCATCGCTATCTTATCTTAAAATCAAATCATTTTAGCGGCAAAAAAAAAAAAAAGATTTGTAATGTCAAAATAATATATATGATTGAGGAAATTTAATGATATTTATTTTTGGTTTAAATCACCAAAATGTTGATTTAGTTTTGCAAAATTATGCACATTTCGAAGTGATACAAAAACATGTAACAAATGACAAGAAATAAGCCGTCTACAACACATAAAATACAAACAGCTCTGCTTCATTTGTTGTGATAATGATTAATGTCGCTGTCACTAAAACTATGGACGCACACATTTTATGATTGAGTACCATTCCCACACATTTTAATTACTATCATTATGATAGAAGATAACCGAACACTGACATTTCTTGTATCAATGTAGTACTCTTAATTAAAAATGAGCATTTTCGTACGACTCGCATAATTTCTCTATTGATTGAAATGTTGACTCTTTAAAGAATTATACATATTAATCCTACTTATGCTTGAACATATTTAGGATTAATGTGATTTTTTCAGTGTTTGAAATCATATAGCAATAAATTAAGTAATCCACGAATGGTATATAACCTCTAGCCTTTTACAATGTAGAGCAGCTGCGAAATTAAGAAAAGAAATCTAGTTCCAAATTTCGACTACGTATGTCGCCTGCTGACTGAAATTACGATTTATTTTATGATTGAGTTATTTACAGCAATAGTCCTGATGAGATGTCAGTGGTTTTCTCTTCCCATCGTTTAGAAAAACTTCCACGATCAGTCTTTGAAATGTGCTCCTTAACATCGAGTGCGGCCACGAAGACATTGTATAAGATTTTGGTGTATAAGCAATTATTCACTTTCCAATATCAGTAGAAGACTTTATAAATGCCATTATCACTGGATGAGTTTTCAACGAAAAGTAGGATGCTTAGAACTCATCAACTCTCAGAATACACGAATATGTCATTCTCATGGCTTTGACACTAAGATGGTGCTAAATGGAATGCTCTCTATGATTTCTACGCATTTTTGTTTCCACTATCCTGATCCAAACATGATCAAATAATCTTGCTAAAATGAAAGCCTTCATCCCAACTCTATATGAAATCACCACCACTATCTCAGCCCGGGTTCTTCAACAAGGGCGCTAAATTAGTCCAAGATAAAAATTCTCCATATCTCAAGCAGCTTGAGTCAAAAATACACGATTCACACTGTCTACACTACAGCAGCAACGTCTGTTTTAAAAAAAATCCAAACCAGAAGTTAGTTCAGCCTTCTGTACTTACAAAGGCTGATGGGTGCGACTTTTGTCATATTGGTGAGCTCCAATGTGGATTCCACCACTCTCATTATACAGTAGATCTCCTAACCACCTTGCTTATCTTTGGACGCAAGCCATGAGAAGGTTTGAAGAGACTCATAATAGTCGCTGGTGACATTTCCACGGCACTAGATCGTTATGCATAGAGGTTTCCTTATCAAACTACCATCTTATAATGTTTTTGTTCTATGGATCGTCAGTTTCCTCTCTGGTCGAGAATTTCGTGTCATGATAGATGGATTCCTCTCTTCTGAATTCTCAATCAAAATGTGATAATCAAGGATTCTGTGTTTTCGTCTGCACTCTTCGTCCTGCACATTGATGACATCTCACTAATCTGAAATCCTATCCATAGTTTTTTTTAATGATTCTGCTCTATTCCACTTCTTCTTTTGGAAAACTTTGCAATACTTACATGATTAACGCTTTAAGATCTTTCATGAGTAATGTCTTAAACTATGATCGGCTTCCATTCTACAGTAGGATGAAAATAATTGTTGAAGTGTACACGTTTGGTAGCGTTGAAGTTCACTTCAACGCTACCAAAACTCAGTTCGGTATTATTCCTTACTTTTGATAACATTCAGATCTCTGTCTTATTAGATTGACGTACACCGCTAGCCTTTATTGGCATAAACCCAACACATCTATAATCCTCTGAGACTTTAAAAAATTTGGTGACCTTTCCGTTTCAGACATTATGCATCTGTACAACTTCAAATCCAACGCTTAACCTTAGAATGTTGTTCGCACATTTCGGTAGTCCACCAAAGATCCCGCACCCTAATGCCATCCAGAAGCTGACAATCCTCTCTCTCACAGACAAACAGACCTGACCGACTGCAATCACTTTTTCATAGATATTTTGTTTCTGCATTATGTCTTTTCTGTAAGTATTTTAATAGGTACTGGGTCGCCAAACTGTCCATCATTTTCCCACTTTTGTCTAAACAGAACAGTTACTGGCCAACATTCACGTACAGTGTAATCAAACATATCGAACCCAGCTTCTCATCCTCCTCTTTCATTCCATCCATCTATTCTTTGGAATACCCTTTTCTAAAGGATTACGACTTCCAACTGTTCAAGAAAAACGCAAGAAGAAATTCCTTATTTCTCCCTGACTACCCCCCCCCCCCGCACACACTATTGTGTTACAGGTTTCGCAAGCTCGCGTTGGTGTAGTTGAGATGCATATACATTCTCTATAAAGCAATTTTTATATTAAGAAATGAAGAAGAAAGTCTTGCATCAGAGAGAAACCTTTTCCAGGAGGATATCTGCATTATTTTATTAACATCAAGAATGTTAATACACGCGTTTCACAAAATTTGGTGCTGCTTATTCAAAGTTAAACTAAACTAACTTATATTAAATTATACTAAATTATATTGAATTAAATTATAAATAAATTATACGAGGTGTGAAAAGTATTAACAGTATTATATAAACTGAAGTTCATAAGCATGACCCAGTCCGAGACAGGAACCTGCATAGCTTCTGCAGGAAACTAATTTTTAGTTTCAAATTGGTGATTAAACTGCTCTTAAAAAATAAGAGATAGTATCCACGTCCATAGCAACCTAGGGCAGCCTTCAAAGAATTATTGGCATGTTTCTTTTGATGCACCATCGAATGATGAGATTATTCTTATCCATTACAACAAAATGGAATGAATTTAGACAATTTTGGTCAATCGGCTTATACTGTAACAATTGGCTTTGTACAAGTCAGCTGCGCACAGACAGGAATTGTAGTGAATGTTACCAAGCCGAGAAAATTCGTTTCCCACAGAAGCTACGGAAGTTAATGCCTAAAAAAGTTTATTCATTTTAAAAATTCTGTTTGGGTTTAGTTTGCATTGTATTGTTTCGTCCATCTGAAAACTTTGGTGTTTCTTAACGTATTTCTGAAGAAGTCAGCAACAAAGCACATGAAATGAAAGTTTATTATGTTTAAATCGAAAAACGTTTTCTCCGTGTATCATGAAAGTACTCCGCAGTTAAAATTTAACCTTTGCACAGAAGTCTGCATTATATAGTTCATATTATAATTCATGTAATACGAATTATAATACTAAGTAAGGAAAGTTGTCTTATTAAATAAAACAAACGTTCTTCTTTTATCTGATCGTCGTGAAATATAATTACATAAGGAACGGCTGAAAATTAAAGAGAGAGAAAGACAGAGAGAAACAGAAGAGACTTGGTTTTAGAAGTTGAAAATATGACACAACTATATTCAAGAATGGAAGGCTTTGGCTTGCCATTCAGGAAACCCGATTCAATATTTTAAGTTCTGAGATTATTCCAATAATACCAATTCGATCTATCCCGACAGTGGTGGAAAATTAATAAATCTGTTGAAAGAAGGGAAAATATTTTCGTGCACTTGCAGAGCAGATGGTCGATGAGCACAAATTGCGCAAAGAAGTCACTATGGCTAAACGTAACTTCGAAACAGCTCAGAGAGGGTTGACATAAATCCATTATGGATGGAAGGATAGGTTTTTATTATTTTAATGTGATTTTATACGATTTAATAGCTAATCCCAAATAAATTTGCCAAATATATGGGATTTCGTTATTTTTCATGTGATTACTCTCTCGACAGAACAGTCCTGTTTGCAACAGAACTAGTCAACAATTCAAGAAAAATATGAAAATATGTCAAGATCGGGTTCAAAGTTTATCATCATCTTGCATCTATGGCCACGTAATTTCGATATCACACTAGGACAGAGCAGTTTAATCCTATCTCCATAGTCTGATATATCTGCTAATTGCTTACGTTCTTAGTCCTATTTTTCTATTTTGTGGGAAGAAAAATGGAGTTAAAAAACCCTGCCACTTCTGCATGGGAACGGCTAACATACCCTTCATATCCAAGACAACAGAAGGTGGTCGGATGTCGTTCTTTTGATTCTACTACGGAGTCATTATCAACATATCAAAAAAGCATGTTAAGCTAATCAAAACGTGTTCGTACGAGTAAAAGTCATCCTCTTCGAATCAAACACTTATTTTAATTGATCTTATACAGCTAGACTGTTGTACTGGAATGTATTCATTCAATGATTCCACTCTTTATATCGTATACTACACACATCATTTGTCAACCACTTGCTATTGTTTGTGCCACTTTTACAAATATTCTTCTGATCGACGTTTCCATTTACAGTCTGTCCGCAACCTTCCGATCTTTGCAGAAGAAGAGCACCACTGTTCGCAAATTATTAAGAACTCTATCGTAGAGAAAGTAACATGCCAGGAAAAAAATATATTTAGACCTTTCTCTAGGCATGGGGATGTGGCCACGTCAAAGGGAGAGATTACATTGCAACTAACGGAAGTGAAACGTAATGCCCGAGTAGAACCAGGTAAGAGTTCCATTTCTTCGTTATAAGATACTAAATTTTATATTTTATTTTATTTCATATTAAATATTTCAATTTTATATTAGATACTCAAGTACAATATAATGAATCTGTTGCAGTGCGTGGACATACTAGGGAAAATCTTTTGTACGAGTATGATGAAAAGGAAAGTTATCAAAGCAAGGAAAACAATGTCCTAGCGATTATTCGTGATATTTGTCCAAAGGTCGATGGCCTACTTCAGGAAGATGTCGCTCACCTTTATAGCAGCTTAGTTGGTGCACTACGGAGTGTTCCTGCGCCAAGCATCGAACGTATTTACAACTCCTTGAAAAAAGGAAAGGGTTGTAGATCACCAAAGGCATTGTGAGTTTCACTTTTATTCATATCATACTGATATTAGAAAAATCCATCAATTAATCCAGCCAGTTAGTTAATAGTTGGTTTCGATTTAATAAATTAATTTACTGAACAAAGTAAAATAACTTAATTTCATGTCATAAAAAAAGTCTCCATGAGACTACGTAGATGTCATGAAGTTCTATACCCCAGCCTGATTGGTCGAGTCGACAGCACCTCCGCTCTCTAACCTAAGATCTTGAGTTCCGATTCCACTGAGGGCATGAATGTCATTACGGGGGAGACAAATTTCATCTTACGTTGTGAGAACATCACCTTGCTTGTCAGTACCTAAAAAAAGATTTCATGTTTGATTTTTAGGATTGTCTCACCCTCAGCCTATCTAGAGGATTACTGAACACGTTTATAATCTATTATCTGTGGAATTCACATAAAGAATAACCGTAAACAGTCAGACGATATATAATATAGTCATTATAAAATCACCGTTAAAAAAGGAGAAAGAAAATTTTTAGGAAAACAATTTCAGATGATGGAAATCAGAGAGATGTTGCGATAGCAGCCTTGACAATAACGAAGCATTAAGTTCCTAAATATATCAAGAAATGAATTGACAATTTGAACTTGCATCATTTTGTGCAGCTTATCTTGAAGCATTCAAAAAGTACGCGTATTACTTTCTTCCTAATTATCTTCCACATGAGAGATAATTGGAAAGATGTAGCAAAAGTATTTATCTTTATACAAAGACAAATGTTTCTTTATTTGATTCTTTGTTGTAATAAGCGTACCTTTCGCCTACTCTCCGAAACTTTGTGTAGGGACTCTTGTTTGACTATAGACTATATTCAGGCCAATAGATTAAGAAAGGAAATGGGAGAAATTAAAAATCCGTTAGGTTAGATTTAAAACTGTTTATTATATAGACAATAAGGTCATTTAGCTGAAGATCGAGAAACACCGGGCCAAACTTGCTAGTTATATTAAAGGTAATTAATTAAACAAAGGCGAAGTAATTTAAAATATTAAGCTGGAAGAAACAATATTTAATCTATTAAATTACTTAAAATTCCGTTGTATTAATTTCCTTTGTACACTAACTACCTTTCCATATCCTTTCTGCAGAGATATCTTCGTGGATGCTCTTCCCATGGCTGGTACAGCAGGTCCTGTGCAACAGATGGTGAAAATTATCCAGGCAAAGGACATAAATGAGGCGAAGATTAATATCTGGTTAACAATGCTTGCCTTTCGCCCACGTGTGGATGAAGGAGTTATTGAAGCTGTGACAGTACGTTAAGGCTCTAATTCTTTTTGAAGCATTTATTTTATTTACTCCAGCTACCTTCCGATTTACTAGATTCAGGTATTGTCTGCAGTTTATTTATTAACCATTAACTATGTTTTCTAGCCTCTCCTGAAGACCGAAAATGTTCGTCGTCAGGCACTTCTTGGAGTGTCCTCACTCGTTCATAATTTCTGCAAAGAAAAACCAGATTGTCAACATTCCAGTTCGGTACAAACCATTATTTCATCTCTTCATAAACTTCTTGGATACAAATGCCGCGCATCAAATGCAGAGGAAGAAGATCAGGTAAAAAAAAAATCAAAAGTAGTTTATAATGCTTTTTATCAGCGGTAGATCATTTTAACAATAAGGTATTTCAAATCTCGATGAGTTCTAGGTGTCGAGCATATTTTCCATTCTATTTTCTGATTTTTTTATTTATTTTTTTACAGATAATCCTAACGCTGAAGGCATTTGGTAATCTAGGAACCTTGGGAGAAGCTTTATCGGGCGTCTTGGAATGTGCTACCACCACCAGTAACTCCATTCCCATAAGACTGTCTGCAATTGAAGCTTTCCGAAGAGCTTCATGGGCCAATGAGGTAAACATGCAAACTCTCAGTTCAAACTCCCGGTTTTGATACTTAATTATGAATTGTGTTCATAGTTATGAATTCGAGTAACTTTTTAGTAGTATCGCATAAAATATACTCGAGCACTTTAAAAGGAATTTCTTGCAACTTACCATCATGTCTGTTGATATAAGAAGTAAAAAGTTGTCATACATATGACACGAACAAGATTAAATGATCATGTGCGTAAATAAATAATACGATTTTTCCTAAGACGAATATGGTGATATGAACTACTGATAAATTAACTTCTTTTAATAATTAATAATATTTTCTTATAAGCTACTTATATTTATCAGAATATTGTCCATTGTAGGAGGTCCCAAAATTCTTAGAATTACTTAGTAATACTGAAGAGAATGTAGAAATAAGAATCGCATCTTATCTTGCAATTATGAAATCGCCAGACAAGAAGACAGTTGAAAAGATTGTGGAGATTTACGAAAAAGAAACTAGCAAACAAGGTAAATTATTGTTAAGAAATTTTGTGATTGCATATTTAGATTCTGATAATATTAAAATTAATTTATTAATATTATAAAAGGATTAAACAATAAAATATTAAATATTCAAATAACAATGAAGATCAGTTCATATTATTGTAAATGAAACTTCGGTAAATTTTTAACATATTTCTTTTTTGCTACAGTTGGATCTTTTATTTTTGCTCACTTGAGTAATTTAAAGGAAACGAGAGCTCCCATGAAAGAACACACTCGTAGAATAGTTCGGGAGTTTAAATTGGACGAGAAGTTCCCGGTTGATTTCTGGAAGTATTCTACTAATATTGATTGGTCCAGCTACAAGGATGTCACCAACACTGGTACCAACTTGGAGGCTAATGTAATTTATGCTCCTGGCTCCTTCCTTCCAAGATCGGCATTTCTGAATATCAGTTTCGATCTGTTTGGATCTCAAGTGAATCTATTTGAGGTAAGTTCAAATATACTTGAGGTCATCAAAAAATAGTGCATTTTATTATGAGAACTTATTTCGCTTTTTAATGAAATTATCTGACATAATCCAGCCCCTCACTTGAATGTTTTGCCCTCCCGAGATAAAAAACTAACAAACTCCAATGCCCTGCTAAAAGAGGTTGCCAATCCTTGGTACAAGTCGTCATACACAAGGTTTCGTTGTGCTTATTACAGTCAACAGATTAACGAGGATTAAAAGATGGGTTGAAATAAATATGGGCTGTGGGCATACTTCAGATCTGCAACTTATGGATGTGTCCACAGTGCTCGCAAGGGGTGAGCCTGGAAATAATTGTACTATTCTGGGAATTCAACCGTTCCTTAATGATAAATTTTAATTTATTATAAATTATATTTTTGGAATCTTTTGATTTTTATTTACTTGGTAATTTTGCTACAATTTATTGTAATAATTTCTATATTTTATTGATTTTCCGAATCGATGTAATAATAATTTAATCACGTTTTAAATATTGCAATAAATGAAAATTTTGTTTACGTACATTATTATATTCACGGTCACTTAATTTGATGTAATTTGATGCTGAGGCTTTTATTTGTAGATTGGTGGCAGGGTAGAGGGACTGGAGCATACCCTTGAAAGTCTATTCGGACCTCATGGTTTTCTCTCAAAAAATTCGCTATCAGAGTTACTTTTTACTGATGCTGATGAAGATGAAAATAGGGTGAGAACAAAACGGTCTGCTCAATATCAACCCAAACTAGATCTGCTGGATGAGAGGGTAAGACATTGTTTTTTTTCTATTTGCACTTGGAGCTTTTTCTTTTCCTAATTCTTTGTTTTCCTTTTCCGTTTAAAATTTATTACGTATTTGTTTTCATTCACAGGTTAACATCGCAACTCCCAACAATCCTCAAGGTTCACTCTATTTCAAGATATTTGGCAATGAACTAGGTTCTTTCAGATTCCGCAATCGAGACGATCTTCGATTTTGGAAGAACTTCAACAGTCAAAATATTTTAAGTGAGGTAAGAATGTGGAGCTCTAGAATTAAATAAACTTTACTAATTGTCTTATAATTGTCAAATTATAATGCTTGAAACTGACAAATGTTCAAATTTCTTATTTTAGCTGGCAAGAAATCAGAAGGTTGATCTTGCCAGAAGCATAATGTTCCTGGACACTACAATACTTGTACCTAGTATTACCGGAAGGGCTTACATGCTAGACATAAATGGTAGTGCCACAGTCGGACTAAAGATTGACGGCAGATTTGATATCCAAGGACTAAGCTCTTCTCCAAGTAATTGTGATATTGATGGACATATTCAACCAAGGTAAAGAAAGCCTTTCCAGGATTAATTATATTCTAATTTTTATTGCATCATTTTTAATTAAAATAATAAAGTTAAGAGACACTGAAAATTTAATTTAATACTGTAGGGTCTATTAGTAATATTCACTTAAGTAAGTTATTAGATTAAATAAAATGAATTAAGAAATTAAATTTATAAATCGATGCTACATGAAATTATCTGGTATACCTTTTTCTAGTTCTGTTGTCGAGCTAAGCGTCCTTCTAGGTATTAAATCAGATTCCGCACCTGGTCTTAAAGTCGTCACGACGCTTCACACATCTTCCGATATCGAAGGCAAGCTTGAAATCAAAGATGGAAGTATTATAAATGCTCGCCTTGGTATGCCTACAGATAAAACTGAGATCTTCAGCATTAAGTAAGTGAAAATTGGGAATAATTTTTCTTAAATAATTTTATTTACTTATGACTTAATTACAGTAATAGACTACAATGTTGATTCATTAAAATTTCAATGAAAATTATTTATTTTATTAAATTATTATTATTATTATTATAAAAACCTCCATGGAGTCAAAGACTCATCGTGGGAGGTACACTGTTCTACACACAGTTTATCATACCGTGCCTTAAATATATTTACTGTCTCTGGGCTCACCACACTCTCGGTCAATACATTCCAATTACTCGCCACTCTCCATGCAAAAAAAAAAACCTGCTCCTCACTCCCTTGCTCGCACCCTCCTTATACAGCTTCCAGGGATGACTTCTTGTTCTCCTGCTATCTTCACCCATTCTGTGAAAAACCTCCTCGACATTAATTTGGTAAAACCTCTTAACAGCTTATATGTCTCGATCATATCCCCCCCCCCCTTTCTCCTTCTATCCACCAATTTCTACAAATTATATTTCGTCAATCTGTCTTCATACTCTATATTCCAGAGACCAGAAACCACCTTAGTCAATCGCCTCTGAACTTTTTCCAACGCATTTTCATCTTTTTGAAAACCAGGTGACCAGATCTGTGCACAGTAATCCATATGTGGCCTGATCAAAGCCTTATACAAAGGAACCATAGCATCCTTATTTCTACAAGTCAGTGTCCTCCGCATCATTCCCATTATTCGCTGTGTTGTCGTCACAATTTTAGTAACATGTCCCCAAAATTTTAAGTCCTTGTCTATAATCACTCCCAGATCCCTCAACTCCTCTACCTCTTCCAAGATATTTTCACCGACTGTGTACTTTACATCCCATCTCTGCTTCCCAAATTTCAAAACCTTACACTTAGACCATAGACAACTCGCTGATACCTATCAGACAGCCAATCTCCAATCCAGCGAACTAATCTACTGTTCAGTCCCATCCGTTCCAAGTTAATTATTAGCTAAATTAAAGAAATTAAATTAAATTAAACTGAAAGACTGTCAAATTAAATTCAAATATTAATATTCCTCGCTTTTTTATTTTATTTCAAAATAAAAACGCGTAATGAAATGATTCAACAGTATTACAGAAAAGCAAAAATCTATAAAATAGTTCTTTTTGTATCTAGGCAACAAATTTTATATTTAATTACTTCGCAAACAACACACATATATTTACAATTTGTTGGGAATAAATATTGTTCAGTTCAATGGAAAATAACTTGCTAAATTTCATTTAATATAGTATATTTTTAGTAACTACATGCATAATTTAGGTTAATAAACTTGTCAATTTTTAATAATTCATGTAACTCGAAGAATATTAGCAAAAATGCAAAACATTACATTTCACATAAATCCTCCTATTCAAATTACTTTATTAGATTCGATATGCAAAATTAGAGGATAGTGTGGATTCGAAATGCAAAAAAATCTGAAATCTGAAAATTGTCGTACATAGCATACGAACATGTTTTGACAATTCAAAAATATTGAGTAATTGCAAAAAAGAATATTTGCTCTCTAACCAGCATTCCTTTTTCCGACTGTAATTGCGACACAGAGTCTTCATAACTCAGTCAGGTTCGACGACAGCCTTAAGTTGGAAAGCCGTGAGGTCGTGTCCTATCTAGGACTCGAAGAACCTTTATCAGGGCTTTTCATTTGAAGATGAGTTAGCCGGTCTCAGACGGAGTTAGCAAGATTTTCTGTTCCGCAAAACAGGCGAACTGATCAAAGGGACACACGCTATTTACATAAATAAGAATTAACTACAGAAATAAGGATTAACTTACCTTATTCCATCAGATCTGTTTTGGAAAGCCTACGTGTTCTACGCATGAGCGCAGAACTGGAAGGAAGAATTGCGATATCATTTTATCGTAACACGATCATTAGGAAGAAGCCTTTTTACAGATTCTGACTCAAATTCCCCAAGGAGAATCTAAGAATTGTATCATGAGCTTCTTTTAGATATTTGTTCAGATATGTCACTCGGCCACAAGTGAAAGGATCCTTTCCTGTTGAAAATTTTGACCGAACAATTAAGCTGGCCTCAGAACGGACCCACTTTATAGATTAACACACACACCAATGACTCAGTACATCAACGCTAATCACAAATATGAATATAATTATTTAGCGCGGGTGGAAAAATAGTTAAACTAAATTATGCTTTAATATGATTAATTAAACCGTTACTCGTGACTAAAACAATAAATCCCAAGTTTAACTACTACTCTGATAAACTTTAGGCCACGTTATTTAGTATTCTGATGGAGTAATTAATCTGCAAGTAGTTGTTTCTCTCAATACGTTCTTAATTGTTTTTCACAGGCGTCAGTTGTATAAAGTGGATTCTCATGATCGAGAGAAGGAAGTGAAAATGAGTCCCACTCACAACCTTGATCACTGCACCACATCTCTCACTAAACCATTGGGAATTGAGTTCTGTGTAAAGTTCGAATCTCCGAAACCACTGATCTCTAAAGAAATTCCATTTTTCCCTCTTCTTGGGCCATTAGATATTGAAGTTTCTACCAAGAAGACTGATCTCTCCAGACAAGGTTATGAACTTGCAATAGAGATTGCAAATCCACAGGTATGTAGGCAAAAAGCATTACTTGATTACGTTCAAACGAAAATCACAAAATTCTGATTACGTTTTGTCAGCAACGAAAGCGGTTTAGAATTTGAGTTTTTTTTTTTAAATTAAATTTGCCATTTAATTAAAATTCAGTTAATAATAGTCAGTAGCAACTTAGTAGTATGTTTAATCAACTCTGGATACGAACGAAATTAAAATATGACCTTTCCCCTCTTAAAAATCATGACGATTTAATTTTTTATTTAACATTTTCTTAAATTTCACTTATTTCTCAACAACTGATAACTCATTATATCATCATGCATTATCTCTGTTTGTTTGTAGATAATCCCATTCCTTTATTTACTATTCTTTGTTTGAATCAGGACATGATTATGCACTCCTTGGTTCTAATATCCCTAGTAATTTTTTTTCACGCTTAATAATGTTATCTTAAATTAGTTACTTTCTGTGTAATTTATGTAGGCTCAGGCAGAGCAGGTTTACAAGCTCTTGTTTGACACACCTGGATCCAGAATTAATAGGAAACATTTAATAGAAGTGCGTCTTGCTACACACAGGAAAGAGGAACAAGCCCTCAAGATTAACTATCAATGTCCAATTTCGATGATCGAAGCAAGTGGTAAGTGTGTGAAAAGGATATCAGATAGTGAAGTGAACATGCATTAAATGACGAAAACTTTTATAAAAATTCTTAACGTGATTATATTTGTGCAGCTGAAATGAATTTCATCTTTAAGTTAACTTTAGCTATAGGTGAAACAGCCTGATCTGTCGTTTGCAATAAAGAATATAATAAATAAATAATATTTGAAATTCCCTTGTATGCTTAAGAGTTAAATGTATAACATCAACGAACGAATTGTTTATTTAGTGCTTTCTTTCAGAACGGTTAATCTAATTCATATGCCCAGTCATTTTTGGCTTGTTACCTCATCATATATACAAGAATTCTCTCTCTCTCTCTCTCTCTCTCTCTCTCTCTCTCTCTCTCTCTCTCTCACACACACACACACACACACACACACACACACACACACACACACACACACACACACACACACACACACACACACACACACACACACACACACACACACACACACACACACGCATGCATACATGCACCGTCTTACATATGCATGCATGCTTTAGCATAGTCCTTTATTCATATAATTCAGTTAGCTGATAAAAATATTTTTCGTAGTGTTTTTAATAAATGAACGTCGATATATAACGAGACTTAAATACGTGAAGTTCATTTTAAGTGGATTTGTTAATTATGCATGCCACACTTTAGCAACACTGCTTGGTTTGTATTCCATGAAACAGAGCCACTGTTAACCGAACAAAGAACTCATAAAAATACAACAAAATCATCAATTCATCAATGCAGACAATTATTGAATAATATAATTAATTGATAAATGAATGGGAGTTTCATCGAAACAAAACATCGACTGACTGAAATAAGGCGTTAACATGGTTCTCGAGTAATAAGGCGTTAACGTGGTTCATATATTTTATGTAACTCTTACCTAGTAAATGTTGTAAACCTATAGCATTAGACCTGCGGGTGGGCTAGGTTTTTCACATTTTATTAAATTTGTGTATCTTTTTTTTTTGTATTTTTTAAAATATTTTACAGAAACCCTGTTCTAGAGACCAAACAATGAAAATTTTCAAGCCACTTCAGGCCTTCATTTGGGAAGTGGTCTTCCCTGCTTACTAGAAGATGAAGTTCATCTCATTTAAAAAGGATATAATTTTAAAAATTCAACTCAATTTAAGAAATTATTGAATAAAGATCAGTGCTAACTTCGATATAATATCACTGCACGTGTATAGACAATTTCGATCGTAAATATACCCGAATAATAATTCGGATATATCTCCGAATTGGTTATTATCCTATTAATCATTTCATTATATTGAGTAACTAATGTAATTGCAAAATTAGATTTCTCTCTCTCTCTCTCTCTCACCCACACCCACTCACTGATTTCCTCTCTCTTTGTTTCACACACACACACACACACCCTCCCCCTCCCTCTCTATCTATCTCCGTCTACGTACGCACAGCTGAATTCTTTTAGCAGAAATACTCTTTGCCGACGAATGACATCAATTTGATTATATAAAATGATATTTAGTTCTGGATAAGCTAGTAATCATAAAATGCATTTTTTTCTATTTGTTAAAAAAAAGAAGAAGAAATACTGTCAAAATTCTCTATAAATTTTGACCATACGACATCAGTGCAATACCCACAGTTCATATCCTTACCATTTGGTTTTGGTCAATTTACTTCTACAAACTCGACACGCATAAAGATAATTTATACAAAGAAACAAAATGAAAATCAGTTAATTGAATTATTACAAAAATCGTATTGGCAGTACTGATATGTTGAATTTCTATAAAAAGCTGCTTTTCTATAACATAATAATAATAATAATAATAATAATAATAATAATAATAATAATAATAATAATAACAGCATTGAAATCCAATTCTCTTCATGACACAGGTGATTTCATCAGTCGTCCAGATCTGCTGCGTGCAAAGGTGGCGGTGACAGTGGACAGAACCCGTCAATATGGTTTCAGTGCAGATTTGGAAATGCAAAGCGATGCTTCCCATAAACAATACACACCAACGGTAGAAATTACTTGGCCAGGAAGAGAGACTTTCAGAATACATGGTTCGGTAACACATCAGTCGGGACCAAAGGAACAAATAAAAGTGGACATACAAGCGAATAAGCCACAAAATGAGCCTTTCCAAATATCAGGTAAGCTGAATAGATACGTCGAATTACTTCATGATTGTATCTTGTTAGCTTGCAGAAAATAATCACATTTAGACTCTTACTGCTAAACAAACACACTGTTATAAAAAAGAGTGCAATGAAGTGTTAGCCATAACCAGTTCTTTAGAGTATTATTTTTTCCCTCCAAATTCAGAAAGGTGGTTAAAATAGAAGTAGTTAAAGAGAGACTGAGTAATAATTTTCCTTAGTTAAACTATTATTCATTTTAATTTTAAGATATATTTACTCCATCTCGGTGCATATGGAAAAAGAGATCCACCAACAAGGATTGTTCACTGAGAAGGGACAATATTTAGTTATCATTATTAGGCCTATTCATTTCAATGTGAATATTGTCAATATACTTTTTATTATAATCATCGCACATGCGAGTTATGTCGGGATCGAAAGTATATTAGCACGGTGTGGGACAAGAGGTTAAGAAGATAGGAAGCACCTACTGAAATTTTCTCTGAACATAAGCACAATGGAAGTGAGCTAAGTAGAAGTGTATTCGGTTGGTTTGAAGTTGGACCGTGAATGAATGTGATCAGAAGCAGTTGATTACGTTCTCATAGGAAAGTGTAGGAAGGACGGAAGCCAGCTGGAGAATATATACTCATGAAAATACCTAAAGAAAAAATGGATAGATTTGATATGATGTAGTTTGAGTTATTAGAGAAAGAACTAAGTATATAGGGCTAATCACACTGTTTTATGCGTATTAATTGGATGTATTCTTCCACAAAACAGGAAAGTCTGTTTTGCGGATTGAAAAATCCAAGGTTCTGGAAGGAAAGCTCCTCATCTTTATTTCCCTCTCCACATTTTAGGATTTTGATAATTTTTTCTATCTCAAGTACTGTACTGATATGTGTTCTTGATTGCATTTTCCTCTTGAATATTTTCTGCCATTTGCCTATCGATGCTTGTTTCATTCAAACTTCTTTCAAAATCAGTATAGTACTTGAGATAGAAAACATTATCAAAATCCTAAAATGTGGAAAGGCAATTCAAGATGATATTAGACCAGAAATGTTCAGATATGAACTTTGCACTCACAAAATCCAAAGGCAATCCATTCCAATCACGCACCACCCTCTGAGAGAAAAATCTAGTCCTCACACCCTTCTTGACGGCCATCATTCGCAGCTTCCAAGGATGCCCCCTCTCTTTCTTTCCACACCCTCCATAAATTGAAAAATTCCATCAATTGAAATCCTGTATGACCCTTTCAGAAGTTTGTACTTCTCAATCATATCACTCCTCTTTCTCCTGTTTGCTAGTGTCTGCAGTCTACAAATTCTCAATCTGTTTTCATATCAGTATTCCACAATCCTGATATCATTTTTAACACTCTCCTTTGTACTCTCTCTAATATATCAGAATCACAACGTAAACTAGGAGACCAGACCTGCGCACAATAGTCCAAGTGAGGTCTTATCAAGGCCTTATTATGTGAGCGTTGGTTTCAGCATTGCAATTATCTTTTGAGTTGTATTTGCAAACTCTTTACCACATGGCCCCTAAACTTCAACTAAGTATTTATATTCTATATTCTTACAAAAGCCTTTCCTTGAATTTTGCTTAACTAGGGTATTATGTAAAGTACTTGGGATAGGCTTTTTTCTTTTTCGTGAATGCGTCTTTAATATCTTACATCGACAACGGAGTTCTGATTTTTCTATCCCTTCCGACAACTTTTGCACATGCCTCTCCAGCTGAATAAATGAATGTTTTCTTCGAAGTGCCACTGCAATGCCAAAGTTTGGTTCTTGTTTTTGAACTCTTTAATTTATTCTCGAATAACGGGTTCACCTATAAAAGCTGAACTTATAATTCCATAGTTTTCTAGTCAATGTGATATTTATTTTTACCTTACTTAGAACTAAGTAATGGCCACTTCCAATTTCAAATCCTCTGTACATTCTTGCATCCTGAATCAGTGTGTGAATATCACTATTAAGGATAATATAATCAAAAAGGCTTTTCTTTTGTGTTGTGAGTTCTCTCCATGTGATTTTGTGTAAACGTTTCTGTTAAAATACAGTGTAAATAACGACTAGTCTGTGTCCAGAAATTCAGCAGGTACTTACTATTATTATTAGCTTGCTACAACATTTTCTATAAAATTTCCCAAAATATTTCTGTATGCCTAGTATTCATTTCTTACCTTGTTGTGTATATCTCCCACAAGGACCAGCTTTTTTCACTTTCTTTGTTAGCTGCCTGCTCTAATGACTGGAAAAATTCCTGCGCTTCTTCCATTTGAGAACCTTCGTTTTGGGACCATAGGTACAAAGAGGTATTTCATTGTCCAATTCCTCGTTTTGAAATTTACTCACATAACTCTACTTGAAATTGAAACTGCCTGAAAGTCAAGAAATGTATTTTCGTATTCGGTGTCGAATGCTGTCGCTACGCCTTAATTTTCCTGATCACTATTGTTTGAATATAGCACCCTATATCTATATTTACTCTTCTTCGTTTCAGTAATACAAATTATTCAATGTGATACTTTCCCAGTTCTTCTATCAGTTCAACTGCGTTAATGCTTATTATGTTGATAAACACAGACTAGTCGTTACTTCAAGTCTGTTAATATTGAGATTGTTCCAGCAGCTGCCATTTTTCATTGTTCGCCCGTTCCCTGATGATAAAAGTGAGCCTTGTTTGATCAGAAGACACCCTAGCCAGCATCGAAATTTCATCATGAAGGTTCCCTCAGTATCTGTCGGATGCTTACTAATGACATGCCACGAAAAGTGAGAACGGCATTAGGTTACATGTGGAGAGGCATAAGGAATGCCTCTTAATGAGTTTATTAATTAGTTTAATAAGGAATTAGCATAATTAGCTTAGAAAGGTTAATCTTAATTAGGTTAATGAGGAATTAGGTTAAAGGTTATGTGGAAGTCCCCTCCAGATTATCTAGTTTTGACCCTTAAGCGACCTAGAATAATCAGTGCCTTTAGAAATGCGCTGTTCATCTTTTAGACATTTAACGAGTTTTTGATGACTGGGACATCCCAGCTGCAAACACAAAGTCTTGCTATATTAGGCTGATATCATTCTAACATTGTTGTTTGGTTGTGAAACTTCGACCACATACCTGAAAAAACACGACCAACGCTGTCTTCGAAGAATCCTCAAAATTCAGGCGTGAGTACTAACATCAATGTTTTGAGTGAACTGCACAAATATTAGAGTAATGATTATTAACTTAACTAGATTCGTTATGCCATACATTAGCATATACTCCCTTTCCAAATCTTACCTTGGAATTGCAAAAAAGGCCAAAGAGCAAGCGGAGGCAAAAAAAAAAAAAAAACGCTCAGAGATAACTTCATGGCGTTTCAAGAAACTCAAAAGCAAACAAAAGAAATGAGTCACCTTGCATGGGCAAAAGTTCCAAGCACAGGAACGAATGTGCAAAAGTCATGTAGATCACGCAATGGCCTAATATCAACCGTCTCCGGACGCATCGGCCTAATATTAATCATCTCCGGACGGAGCAGCAGCTGTTTACAAGCTACAACTGCCAATAATGATGACGACTGTTAATTACTCCCAAAAAATAAATAAATAAATATGAAACGATACATATATATGTAAATATCACTACTAAAGGCAAATCTGTCGTATACAATAATCAGTACACGGGTTGAGATTTAGATAATCCAGAAGCTCTGCTAATCTGCTATAGAAACCAACCATAGAGATTTTTTAAACTATCCCAAGACTTCAATGACCGAGTTGGTGGTTGTCTCATATATGTCTTGACAATATTCGTCTACAACCAAGAGGCATTTACAAACATCCATGCCCACTGTGGGATTCGAACCCATTCATAACCTAGACCTATTATTTGAAAAGCGGATATTCCAGGTACTCGGCCAACCAGGAAGACAAATATTTATCACAAAAATAAAATAAATAATTCAGTTAACGCTTTTATTCCCTTATAGGGAGTAGAGGAGGCCTTTTAACATCATCTAGCATTTGGATACTGAGTGGGCAGTTCAATCTCCACCGGTAGCCAATCAGAAATAACTAGCCCATGACTATCACTAATTCTAATTGGCAACCCATGAAGAGATCTAACAGTAACATATCATGTTAGGGTTCTCTGAAATAATATGGGTTCTTTTTTCATATCTGGGCATGGGCAAGCGAATTTTTTTACCTGGAAACTTGGGTTTTTCGTCCAGTAAACTCATTTGCTTGCCCATGTCAGATATCAACTAACTAAGATATCAACTAAGAAAAAGTTTCTCCAGTCGGCGAGTAGACTTGAACTGAAGTCTATCTTCAGGTTCCCTAGCGCAGAGGATTCAAGCGCCACTTCCATCGAGCTATGCACGTCTTGAAAAGGCCTGTCTAGTTCAGTGGAATAATAGCATGCTTTTATTTAATAATAGTATTAAATTAAATACTAAATATGAATTCCGTATTACAATAGTAACGTTTTTATTTTCTTTTTCTAAAGGTACATTAGACAAGGAAGGTGGAATTCAATGGACTAAAGATTCGAAGTTTAAAATCCAAACTGATTTCAGAATAAAGACGCCAATAATAACTGCAAGAATTCGCGGTACTACGGAAAAGCATGGCAAAATATTTTCAAAGGATACTGCTATTGAATACGTAGTGCCTGGTTACAGTCGCCATACCTTCAAACTCAATTCTAAAGTGCAAAATCTTAGTACGCAACATCTTATTAAAGTAACATCAGTTACTGAGGTTCAAATGTCACAGTATCCAGAATATAACTTTCAGCTCAGCTGGGATTTACAAAGAAAGCCAGGGGAACATTTAGAGAATGATGTCACTCTACGATATGGTGAAAATCTACATGACCAACAGCATTTTGTACATTTTTTCCAAGTGAGTACACTTGGAGGTAAATACTGGGAGAATGAACAGGCGAGTTCCAAGAACAAAATTCTTCTCAAAGCACCAGCTTTGGATATTGACTTTGCACTGAACTTGGACACAGAATGGGATTTTAAAAGCAATCCTCGATATCTTCTTAAGACTGACGTGAAGTTTAATAAAGAGCAATTACTTATTGCAGAAGTGAATTCCCAATATCAGTATACCAGACCTATTAAAGCGAGTGTGAGCTACAAATTCGAGTATCCTGGAAGACAGATCATTTACAGAGACGAATTAGAAGAACGTTCCCCTAATGAATTTCATGGACAGAGTTTCTTACAGTGGCAGAAAGGATCACATCGTACTTTGAATTATCTGTACAAGAGAAAGAGCAATGACGCTAAGATTCATCATGAACTTGAGTTCACCTCTATTGATCCTAATGGTCGTCCTGTTTTAGAGAAGAAATTTGTGTACATACAGACAAATGACGGTCTTGACATTCGTTCTCAAACCTCCTATAAAGGAAAAACGATATATTCCTATGACTTGAAATATCACCCTTCAGGAGCAGAGCTCAACTTGAAGAGTCCCTTACTGGAAGGGCATATCAAGATGAGACAAACAGATCGTAGTCGCTCGACACAGTTTGACTTTCGCACCAAGACAACCCCTCCAAGGCATATTACTGGAACAGTAAATCGCAACCACGAACCTACCCGTCATATTATTAATGCTGATGTCTCTTGGGATGCCGACAGAGATCCATCTCGTAAACTAACCACTTCTGCAGAACTTAATCTGTTTCCAGAAAAACGCACTCTTCACACGAAAATAAATTATGCTGATTCTCTCAAAGTAGACTACAAGAGCGAAATCACCTACGATTTCCTGCAAGGCCCTCATAATATTCAGTTGTCGGTAGAAGGCGATTACAATTACCCTATATATGCAACTTTCCATTACGACATCACTGATGAGACAATGAATTCTCTACTAAGCTACAAGCATAATAACGTCGAAAAATTTAGGACCCAGGCCACAGGCAAGTTTAAGAGAGTGGGAACACGCATTGAAACGGCTGGTAAGCTTACTGTGTCTTCTATTTACCATCACCTTGACAAAAAAGAAATTTCATACACTCACTCGTCTGAGTTTACCCCAAATTCAAGGATACTGAATTTTGACGGACGCCTACAGATGGCACATAAAAAAACCTACACAGCCAAACTGGATTACTCTCGCACTCATCACTACGGAGCAGGGAGTATCAGGGGTCGTATTCTGATCACCACACCCCATCCTTCTTGGAAATCCGAACAGGCATCTATAAACGGCGAGTACAATGCCAATTCATTTAACTTCAACCTTGATATATCTCCAAGTACAGGAAAGAAGTATGAGGTAACGACATCTTTGGAAAACAGAGGTCATGGCGTTAGCATGAGATATCTTATGAGGACGCCTCACCAAGCTTTGCGTGCTCTCAAGTATGAAATTGCTTACGAATTTAGTACAACAAAGACTGCTTTCAAAAACCTGTTGGAAGTGAACAGAGAGAAGAAATATGATGTGAATTTTGACGTTGTTTATATCGATCGCGGTAAATTCGAAGGTCAGGCATCGATTTCCACATCAGTCACCCCATCAATTGGAGGATATGTGAAAGCAGCTAGCGATCGATATAGAATCAAATACGAAGCTGGGCTGCAGAAGAATTTTGAAGATGTGCTTTATGAAAAATTTCACTTCGAAAGATCCTCAGGAGGATTCGAGATTAACTACATATATCGACACAGAGAAACCGATCTGCTCGTCGTTAAGATTGACAATGTCATTAAGTCTGAGGATGAGAGAGAGTATACCATCAAGGTTCGAGGAATCGTAAAGCCTATGCAAGCAACCATTAACACAGTTACCACCAACAAAGGGGTACGTCCTAAAATTAATGTCTGTTTTTCGGACAGTCCCTCAAGCTGCTTAACTATTGAGGGTAACTACGAAGTTGACAGATCACGTTCCAAGGACTCCCATCAGTTGAAACTCTTTGTAAAAAACAAATCTGGTCTGGATGTCACTGTCTTCTTCTTACTGACAAATAGCGATTCTGGGATCAAGAGTAAACTACTCGTCGACACCAAAAAGAAGAAATTCGGTTACGATTTTAATTTTGAATCAAAGGACGATAGAACTGGCTATGGACTCATCATCAACCTTCCTTCAAGAGTAATGAGCTTGAAAGGAAACACTGTTACTGCTTCTGGAGCGCCTGCAGAATTCTACCTCGAGGTGCTTGCTGATGAGCAAAGACAACCTAATAGGAAATTAATAATACATGGAGTAAGGAAGACTCAAGATACAACGGAAAATTTCCATGCCGAAACGACTGTTACAATCAGCCATCCAATACTAGAAAAGGTAGGAGAAAATGTTGATACTTTATCTTTGATCATTTTTCACCATGTATAATTCTTTAAAACTTAGACATTACCACCCAATAAGTAAATGCTCCCCCTCCCCCGTTTTAAACACAAACATAGAACTACATGGAATCTGTTTCCTCTCTAAGTGTGTCAAAAGCATTTAAATTTCATACTTATAAATAAATTTACATTGGTTCTGAGGAAGGTGGTAATGTGATCTGGTGAATCCAGCAGCAGTAATCCTGGAATTTTTATTCAATCACGCCTCCAGAGTTTGACTCACGTTATTAAAAAAAACACATCTAGTATTTGCCAAATTTCCTTGAAAGTTATCATGAAGACGTTGTACTTGCTGGGAGTAGATGATGTCTCTGAATCAACAGCAAATCTTAATTTATATTCTTTGTACATTAGTGTGGGTACGCATGTTATTTGTTCTGGGGAACTGAGGGAATGGGTTAAAGCGTTTGATAATTAGGGGGAAAAAGATAAGTGTGAAAGAGACGTATAAGATAAAACTAAAACCTTATAATAAAGGAAAGGAATATTTTTTAAACTAAATGTTTGGCAAGAAGAGAACAAGTGAGTTATCCATGAAATCCGAGTAAGAGTGGTCAGAAAGGAAATAAGAACAGGTGTTCTCCTTAGCGTGTGGTAATCGAACGGCATGATCTATTATTGGAAACAGTTATAACTATGTCGACAGTAAAAGAGTCATTCAAGATTGAAGATTGGAGGCCAACATGGTAATGATTTTACGAAGTGCAATTCCACCTGACCGAACATTAAAAAGCAAAATTCTGAAACATCGTCACCCGATTTCTCAGATAAAAGGGTATCGGGTGCTGTATCATCTTTTGAAATAATAAATGAACTTGATTATTTGAAAATAAGAATGTGCCCATCGCTTTATTAAAATTTGTATGGACTGCGTCCGCATAAGTGAAACTTATGTGGACGCAGTCCACACGAGTATTAATCGTAATCTAAGATAGCCAGAATGATGCATACTGCAGAAAGAGCATAGATGAACTTCGTGAACTTATTTCTACAACAATTGATGTCGCTGCAAAAGACGTATCTTTTCTCCTCTTTACATTGTGCTATCTACTCCTGGGTTATTTTTAGTGCCGTTATTAAAAAATAAGTGTTATACACAAAGAAACTTGAACAGTTTACGAACCGAAAGAAAAGTAACGTTTTTCATTTCTATTCTTTCGGTGGCAGTTGCATCAGGCGTGAAGGAACTTATCCCAAAGCCGTTATTTTTATATGGTAATGCAGTGCAGCTTCGGAGATGAACAATTTACTTAAAATAAATAAACTGAATTGCATAAACGTACATCATTTGTGAATCGCGGTTTCTATGGCTGATTTATAGTTAAGATACAAAGCAACTAAGGCCATGATGCAAATATATTATGTATGTAAACTGAAGACGTTCTTTGGTCGGTTTACCTGTTATTAAGATGTAATAAGTGGTAAAACCAGAAATACGAAAATGGAAAACCCTTCAGCCTCTGTAAAACGTTAGTTAATGCACCTTTACCTAAGAATCCTGTAATTTTTTTTTCACTTCATACTACGACGGCATTCAAAATTCCAAGGCATTGTACATCTCTTTTGTTCTTAATGTTCGAGGATTTTTATTATTTGCAGGAACAAATCCCAACGGTGTTTAGTATGTTTAATTACAAAGTAAATTAGAAACGAGAAGATAGGCATGAATATTTTAAAACGGCACATTTTTAGCCATAATGATTACTAAACACAGCAAACATACAAGATCTATTCTAGGAATTGGACGTATCTAGTAGTGATCACACAGAAATAATTATGAGAAACTCGGCTGACGAGAGAGAGAGAGAGAGAGAGAGAGAGAGAGAGAGAGAGAGAGAGAGAGAGAGAGAGAAGAGGATTAAATTATAGTTTGCGTTTAAATTGTAAATCGGCACGAGATTTTCATATATCCCCATTATACACTATCTTACTTTAAAATCAATCAATGTGACAGTTTTTTAACTATACATATCTTCAGTTCATAAATTAAATAATAAATCATTAAATTAAATGAACTAATCGTGTTTCTGTATTATTCTATTTCAGGATTTAACACTAAAGCTGTCCAGAGATCAAGCGAAAGTTCCGTCAACCAATCCTTTGACATTGAAAGGAGAATTTGAATACTCCAATGATCCCAAGGAGAAGCTCACACTTCTAATTGCTCAGGAAGCCAATCCTTCGAACACCAACACATCGTTAACAATTAACTTCTTCCGTGAAGGTAAGCGATCTAATTTTCGATTTTAGCGAAAACACTAATTATAGTTGAATGATTTGTCCAAATACTGTATTACAATAATGACTAAATTTTAAAACAAAAGTTACTCATGATCACTAAGTTTGAATAAAATATTCTAATGTGATTATTTTATGCGAAAATATCATTCTTATAATACGCATTTTCGAAGTGATAAGACATAACACCTAACAACTTCCTTAGTTATCAAGGAAATAATCCAACTAACTAAAAAAAGTTTTGAATAAACTAGTTTGAAACTATTCCAAAATTTATAAAAAAAATCTCGGTCTTATATATATATATATATATATATATATATAATTCATAATTTATATTCAAAGATTTAAATTTCATTTCACCAGACTATCAGGTAAAGATATTTTCTAAATATAGATTAGAAATAAATGAAATATCCTATGATTGGTTTAAATCTTATCTGCATAACAGTAAACAGTACATCAGTTATGGGATCTTCAATAGCAGCAAAATTTGATAGGTAAATAATCTGTGTGAGTACAAACATTTGGGCAAAATGATATCGTTTGCTGATGACACTGCATTAATATATAGCGACACCGCCTTTGGGGATTTAGAAAACCGGATTAACTACGATATGTTGAATTCAACAGTGGTTTAACAATAATGGCCTTAAAATTAACACCGTTAAAACTAAACATATACTGTATATTTCGCCTTAACAGATAAGCAAGAACGCAATATTACTATAAAATGGCATGAAATTAATTGTACCAGTATTCAAAATTGTAATTGTACTTAATTAAAAAAAACAGTAAAGTATTTGGGCCTGTATATCGATAGCAACCTGAAATGGAACTCTAATATCTCATTTTTAACAAATTTTGAACAAATTTATCAAATAATCTCCATACCTGTTGGTTTGGAGATTACTACAACAATCTCCTTTTGATTCGAATACTACAGCTATTACATTTCTTCGCTTATTTTATTTGCATATTCAACTAGTGACCTGTTTACCATTCTTAACATTTTGCCATCACAGAAACTCTATATAATTGTATACTATTTTAAATGTTTCTTTATATAATGTAGATTATGGCTTAAGTTGTGGCCAGAACTTGCTGGTATTTTGGTACAAACAAAGAAATTTTTATCACAAATCTTTTAAGTGTTTAACAACAAGCAGCTACAATAAACTACCTAACGAAATAAAGTTTGTAACCTGAATATACTTTTAGAAAAACTTGAGGGCCACCTCATGGGACTAAACAATCCTGAACTTTTATTTTAAGTGCATGGTATAGGAAATTACTCTAAATGTTATATATTATGTCTCAGCTATATGCTGTATGTTACGTGTGCCCTCATAGACAGTCGTTTGATTTTGTAGTATCTGTATCTGCTAAATTTGTATTTTTATGGTAACTATTACTGCTACAGCCCTTGGTTACACACATATTGTACATTTCCTTCTAGTCTATTTCCATTTTTTGCTCTTTATTCCTAAGTATTTTCCTTAAACTATCAATCGCTATATTATCACTTGAATAATAATTGTAGAATATCTTTATGATATATGTAATATTACTTTTTACTATCTATATTATCACTTATTGTTCTAAATTCTTATTACGTCACTATTTTATTATCTTTTAATTTGTGCTACTTCTTTAGTGGTAACAAATTTTCAATTTCCGAAAACATTATTTTTTATTACCATAATTTAGTCTCCGTTTTTAAAATGGACACTCCGTTCTAAAACGGAAAAACAGAAACTCGGTTTTAAAAACGTCTCCTTTTTCTCACGGAAAGAGTTAACATTCTTTCTGGGAGAGTAATAGTAATGCTGTTACCAGTTTAATCTTTACGTGTCTCCACTTTCGGCATATAACATATATGTGCAAGTTTCATATTGAAACCGCATCCTATTTCATACAACCTTTTGGTAGGTAACTATGGCAATATTATTAAGATTACAGCAGGATGGGGGAAAAAAAGGCGCGGTAAAATGTACACCTATTTCATATTACAAACTTTATATAGAAATACGAATACACAGCACACTGATATTATTAATTAATCAATCAATGTTAATTAATTACGAAAGGAACGATTTGTAGATACATGCTGTGCTGTGAGCAGAGATTATACAAAACCCGCTACATTCAAATACGTATATTTGAATTATTCTCAGGTTGCTGTAATAACAATACTTCAAGATTATTTCTCATTACAATCTGTAATATAATCTATCCTACACTGGTGTCCAAAAGCTAAAGACGAACTACATTTTTTCCAATATATGAAAAACTTTTCATGACTACAGCCAAATGTCATAAATTTATTGCCAGCATACCATAAACTATGTTACATAAAAAAGGGTTCTAAATTTCGTACAAATTAAATTGCAATACGTTTTTGGCAAAAGTTACACATTTCAAGGATGCAGTTAAGGAAATAATGTACAGCGCTTACAGAAAACTATGCAGAGAGACATTTCAGTATGGAATATATCCACTCCGAACTGCAATGCAACTCATACAACGTCATACCATGCTTAGCACCAAGTGATTCAGGCAAACTTGTACACTCCTTCAGAGCAAAGGATAAAGCACTTTTTGTTTTCTAGAGAGGAATTTCGAGCAGCAAGCAATGCGTCTCCCTATTGCGTCCCAAACGTGTTCCATGGGATTGAGATCTGGGGAGCATACTGGTCACTCGATTCAATTATTATCCTCGGTCTCAATAAATCCATAAAAACGAATTCTTCACCTACAGTACCACGGAACAATCGAACATGACGGTGAAGAACTTCGTTGCGATATCGTTCGCCAGTCATAGTCTTTTTTCCAGTACTTGTAGTTCAGCGCGTCCATTAAGCATAATGTCTCCCCCACATCATGACCATATCTATCCACCGCCGTATCTATCCCTTTCAAGAACATTCTCGCGATGGTAAGCAGTATCACTTTCATGACAGATCAAGTGTTGTCTATAATCAAAGGAAAGACTAAAACGACTCATCTGTAAAGAGTACATTAGCCCATTGATGTCTTGTCCAATTTTTATGGATACAACACCGTTGAAAACGTGTTGTATCCAAAAAATGCTCTACTATGAGCTGTGGATAAAGGGACGCAGACTACAGGCGTTCTGGAGTATAGGCCTACTTGTCGCAGAGTCTTGTCGCAGTTTGTCGAGATATCCACGCAACTGTACTAGAATGGAGCCGACTTGCCGTCGTGCGTCGATTAGGTATTGCTGTTATGACCAAATCTGTCTTCATGCTCCGTGATAAAGCGAAGGCGAGCTCTTAGCAAACATCTGGAACACGTTCCATTGGCTTGAAATGCTACCTAGAGCCTGGATACAAATCTGTGTGAGAATCCAAACTCTCTGGTAATATCAGTAATTCTGCGGTCTTCTTCAAGCTATCCAATAATTCTTCCCCTCGTTAAATCATCTAGATGATGTCTTTGAGACATCGAAGTTTACAACTATTCCTTCACGAAAAGAGCTTCCTTCAAACACAATCGCTTAGTATTTTGCCTTCAAAAATAGTGTTCGTCCTTAGGTTTTGGTCACCAGTAGTTTCTGCTCAGTAGTTACTGCTCCATTTAAAATATCTTCCTTTTAAAATCAAGACGGTTTAATATTTACTATAAATAATCCAAAATCTATGTTATCCATAAATGTGTCAACAACAACAATTCGATTTTTTTACTTTAGACAGGCGCTTGGATATGTTCCTGAAGCTTCACAGCGGAAGTGACGGTGACCGAACCACTTCTGGATACGTGTGGCAATGGATGACAAGATTCAACAAGAAGAGGGAGAGATATTCTCTAGTAGAAACTACTCCCAGCACCTACAACTTTTGGGTAAGTTCTGCCTAATAGAAACATGATATGTGAAAAGCTTTGATTGTAATTAACATTTAGATTGGCAAAGTTTCTTATTGTAACCGGTGTTAAGAAGTAAACCCTTACTATATTGATAAATAGCAGTATATGCTACAGTTAGTATAAGAAGAAGAATTATATTCCTATCAGAAGCAATGAGTCCATCCAAGGGTGAAAAAAAACATCTGTTAATCGATAAAGTGTGTAACTATGAGCCGTCTACTGGCTAATCGCTCGTATTTAATCCTGAGACTTTTCTTATTTTGTACATGTTCACACACAAGCGTGTTAAGTTTCATTCCTCTTTTTGTTTATTTTTTTTATTCAACGTTCTGGGCAATGTTAACGTTACAAATAATCGTTTGTAGGTCAATCGCTAATAATTAGCCTCCTCTTCACTCCTAACAAGCAATCTATTTCTTTCTTAAAAATTCCTATATCATGTGCTTCTACGACATTGCTCATTTGGCTTATAGAGTGAATGTCTGCTGACCTTGATTATGAACAAACAAAATATTTCGGTAAACGATTTTGATGAGCGGTGAGCAATGGGGAAACGTATTTGATTCACGAAGATTACTTAAATTGTAACCTATTTGTTAGTATGATATATAGATCGTGTTATATTTACAACACGATCTATATATACACAATACACAATATGTAAAATTTTCAGCAGTTTTCCATTTTCAAGAAAAACATTGCTTTTTACTCCACAGAACTATTACTGCTAGAAGAAAGACTGGGTATACGTTCGATTTTAGTCGCCAACTTACAGTCAATTTTTAGCCCTTTGTTGAGGCTGTTCCCGAGTTAGTAGATAGTTTTGTCGCAAACAAGTACAGTTTTTCGCTCAAAGCCTAAATTTATTTTGTTTTTTGGCGAAATTTTTATTTAAAAAAAAGTCAGTGGATTTGTCACATTCGAATATTAAAGCGAAATCATGCTTTATTTACTTTCCAACAACACTGAAAGGTCACCAGACCAACAGTGCCATGTGCACGAAAGTGATTAAGGAGAAAATGATCTAGTTTATCAAAAAGTTGGGGGGGGGGGGGTTGTATTCAACCAGTATGGGAAAAACAGTATGGGAAAGATTGTTTCCAAGAACAGAGGTGAATTAGAGAATGTACTTCTGTTCATTCTCTAATTAAATGAAAGAAGATTAGAGAGGCTTTTGGCCTAAAGTATTCCGCTGTTGGATATCATTCTCTTCGTAAAGAGAATGATATCCAACAGCGGCGTGTTGAAAGCAAATTATTTTCTGGTTGCATTTTCTCACCCGCCCTAACTCGTATATAATCTCGTCTTCATTTCAACCATTATCGATTGCCAAATAATATAAAACACCGACGAGTCTCTTCTGTGGAAGATATATCTGGATTTAACAACAGTAATTCTTTTTGAAGGAATAAATCTGCATAAAGAACGGTTGGTTCCATTAAACAATAAATCTCGGTTGCTAATCCTAATTTTATTTTCGCGCCAATTACGTTAGCTTTCATGAAATTTCAACTTTGGCATTTCTTAATTACCACTTCTCATCATACTTTCATACTTTTATCGTCAAAATCAGATGAACACTGTCATTACTAATTATCTTGATGTTATTATCAAATTCGATATTCTCCTAGTTAGTTCACTTAAATGACACTTCGGAAAGCTACCAAAGTTATAACTTACAAAATTCAGTACTTGTTGTTTCCTACCTCCATTCAATTCTTTTATATTAAAGGCCTTCATTCTCAATATTTTACTCTTCCTATCTCACGTAATAAACACTGCATATCATTAGAGTTTCTACAGTTCAAGCAAGTTCAGTATACGTTTCGCAACAGATCAGTAAATGTAATGAGTCATTGGTTTAACAATTCAATGAGTCTTATCAGAATATTTTAGTTTCTCGGATATATTTCTATTACAAATACCGTTCTATTATTCCAAGATTCAGAAACCTCCACAACATGAGGCACATTTCCAGTCACATTATGAAGCAATAAAATTTATTCTTTAATGTCATGGCATTTGGATATGAAATATCAATTTCTGCACATCGTACATGGATGTCGTAGCAACCACCTTCATCTGTCATGGAAAGAAGTATTTCGAGATATATTTTTCGAAATACTCTTCCACATGACTCTTAGTCAGTTGCAAGAATTTCTCCCTTCTTTCCCTTCCACATCCTTTAAAACCAATCATGAACATTATGACCTCATCCAACTCAGTAGATGCATAGGTATTGGGAATACATCCCATCACGACCACACCTCCCCACTAAACATTGCTAGTGTCTTAATAAGTTGCTTCCATAAATTTATAAGCAATCATAACCATCACAAGTGGAATTCAGCTATTTTCCATTTCTCTAATCACAGATTTTCGCCAAATCTGTACGTTTTGCCTACCAAAATTACTCTTGTTAGCTTGCTGGATTTCAATATAATTGCAATATAATTATTGCAAACAGTTTCACTCATGTATACTCTTTACTTTTTAGTATCGCCGTCCAGAAAGATCCATTGATTTTCTTTCAAAAGTGGTATCAATACACCAAAATGGGAAACAAAAGTATGAAGCAGAAGCGGACCTCAAAGTGGATGGCCACGAAAAGAAAATCAAGGTTCTCCTAGATAAACCGTCAGCGAAGGGTACATGTGGAGACATGTCTGTCTTTAATGAATCAGGTATATTTTTGATTAGTTCTGTATATACGCTATGTTTTCAACTACGATGAAATCTATATCCAGCGATCCAAACTCTCTGTGGATATTAAACGCTTTCAATTGCATTTCAGGTCTTCTCATAAGACGCTACCACTTCTGCACCAATTCTACAGGTCGCCCCGTAGTTGCATTCTCTATTGACAACTTTGTCACAGGTGACAAAGTTACAGACTTGTCTTTGACACTCTCTGAGTGGACCCCACACATTTATGACCTGCACCTTCACTGGAATCCAGCTGCTGCTGGCACTGCTATGGTAAATGTCGTATTTCGCTCATCCTTCATAACTTAAATGAGCATACATTTTAGCTAAAATAAAAAAAAGAATATTTTGTTTGTGTTTCATCTTTATGGCCATCCTTTCTATAGCTTAATTTTGTTTTTTTTTTCATGTGGCAGTTCATAAAAGATAAAAGTGCGTTATCAATAACAAATTTTAAAAAAGGTACAGATTATGAAAGTAATAAAGTCTTTATTTAATCACTTTTGTACAGTGATAACGCCTGCTATCACAAGAGATGAATCCAGACGCATTTATTCGTTCTGTTTGTCGATGCGTACATGCTATTCCTCGGCTCAATCTGGACGGAAATTATTGAAATTTAATAACTGAAATCATCCCTGCTAAAGTTTGTTGAGTCATTTGAGTTTTCTCTTCAGCAGAGTTATTTTTTTATAACAAAATAGCAAAAATAATGAATTCGAGATTTGGTATTTATAACAGCACTGAGGTTTGTCAAAGAGCATAACAGGTATCGACTGAGCGATGAAGACATAATTAGGCTTGCTTAATTTGGTTATAATCAATAATGAGCCAGCTAAGACTATGAAGATTATATTGCGTTTACTAATGCGTATAGTTCTCTGGCAGGTTTACCAGTTTTCTGGGAGGCGAAAAGATCCCAGTTTTCTTGAGGAGCCACCATCCGTACGAAATTGGCTAAAAAACGTAACTTCAGTTTAAAAATCCATTAATAAAGGATTCCACAAAATTAGTCAAAAATATGCCTACAGTACGTCTACGAGTCTGTCAAAATGTGTCAATAAATATGTCTAAATATGTCGAAAATCGCTTTGGGTTTAATAATCATTTTCTGGAGCATATACTCTCAAAGACTGTGTACCAAATATTATGACAATACAACACAAAAGATATTTCATGACTACTTGCTGATTAAACAACTTTCTTTGAAACTGGTCTATTATTTGTCAGAACTATAAGATATCACACCTCGATCTTCTAAATAAGAATCAATCCAACTGCTTCAGTCTCCCTATATCCTGGACTTCTACCGGTTCTTTTTCTTGCCATTTTTGCTTAAATACCGTTTTGCTATTTTAGTTTATGCACAATTGAATCCATGGTTGAGATATGAGAGGACTTCAATTTTATTCAAGTTTAATATCTGCATATACAAAACTGTATAAACAATAACATAATTGATAAGCCTTTTTGCGTGTTTTTTTTGTTCTCTAAGTTAATTTATTCACATTATTATATTGTCAAAAATAACTAGTCCATATCCTGAGGAGAAATCCGCAAAAGTATTTACCATCATTATAAGCCTTCTCGTGTTGCAATATTTTCGCAAAACCAAACGTTTCTGTATGTCTGGATCTATAATCTGAATTTCATCCGACCAGAAAAGAATTATCCCTTAATTTTGAAATGATGTAATTAGTAAAGTTTTTCAGATGAAAACTGAAGTTTATATTTAATTTATATTCTTCCATGAACAGCATTACAAATTATTATTGTCACATTAGTTTAGTAATGCAACATAATTGGAAATAAAGGTATTACCAAAAAAAAAAAAAGAAAACTGCTCCTGCTAAGAATAGTGTGTGTGTGTGTGTGTGTGTGTGTGTGTGTGTGTGTGTGTGTGTGTGTGTGTGTGTGTGTGTGTGTGTGTGTGTGTGTGTGTGTGTGTGTGTGTGTGTGTGTGTGTGTGTGTGTGTGTGTGTGTTTTTACCGGAAAATAAACATTTACATTTACTCGTATGTATAGATAGATATTTGCTGCACAGATGTCCCGATGTATTTCCTATTGAAACCAGTTCCGCAAGAAGAATTGAGAACAGAATTGTGCAATTTCTTTATAAACACTTCTTAAATGAAAGTAAATTTTAGTAACATTTTAGCAAACAATAGTAAAAATCTGTGTCGACCACTCGTCATGAGGTAGTGCATGTGTTTATTACTTTTATACAATTATCAAGAAACAAGTTTAATATTTGTCATACAGTTTAATACAGACTTTTAGAGAATAAATATACAAATATGTATTCCTTAACGTTCCCGATAAGATCGATTTACAACTGTTTCCATCTGCACAGGTGTACGTTATTCATGTTCCTCATATGCTGAAGAATACCAAATTCGATGCTCCAAATGAAATCATGCACAAAAGGATTCTTATTGGACAGTCATTTTATAATAAAGTTGGAAAGAGGGTCATTGAATTCGTTCAGGAGGAATCCAAAAAATTAGGAGAAGAATTAAGAACAGACACAGAAGAATTTCGTGAAATAGCAGAAGAGATCAGTGGAAATTTGCCGTGAGTTTATTATTATTATTATTCTAGAGTATGAAGAGAAAATTTTAATGTAGGCAATTCCAATAGTTTATTCTTAAAGTATGCGAATCATTTAAAATTTATATATCTGATTTTTCATACAGGTCTATCGAAGAAATCAAGGAAACATTAGAAACACTGGAGAAAAACATAGAACGAGAACTGAAAGAGTTCACAGATTATCTAGATTCCATCACCTCTGACAGCGTTAAGGAAAGACTTGCTAAAATTAAAGAAACACTGACTGAAGCCTGGGATAATTACTGTACCGAAGAGAGCCTTTGTCACAGTGTAAGAGAAGGATTCAGGACAGATGGACTTCAAGGTTTTAGCTCAGCTCTGCTAGAAGAAATCATAAATACCTACTACAAAGTTGCAACAGCCATTTCAGAATGTGTACGGGGTTAGTATCTCTCTCTCTCTCTCTCTTGTACACGTGCGCACATTCACAGTTCTGTGAAAAGCTCACATGAAAAACAAATCACGCTCGTTTTCCTATATACCCATTTATATCGGTAGTCATGTGTCTGTGACATACAGGCAGACCTGTTTGACAAATTATCCTGTAAACTATATGTAGTCATTTGAAAATCATTTAATTGATAATTGTAGCGAGATTGGAAAGGATTGTTACTCTAGCAAAGATTACGGTATTTGAAAGATCCAAAAGATTTGTTTATAAAATAGCATTAGAAATATAAAAATAGTCGCAAAAAAAAAAAATTACCAAAAAGACATCTATAGCCGTAAAGCAAATAAATTGTGCGGCATTTCAAATCCTAACAAGTTAGAAAATATATGTGCAATGTAACAACGCTGACGTATTCGTGATGTTAAAATATGTTACTTAATGACGTTTAATAAGCAGGAAACGAGATTTGTGTGAAATGGTAAGTGCGAGGTTGCGCTCTCGACTTGATATCTGGTGGGAATGGCTGAAATCTTCGGCGCTAATAAGTAATTTCAGAGAGCAATTACTCGCTTAACTGCCACAGTGAAAAGTGTATTCTGGTCTTCGTGCAAAGTGGCAATTATTAATGTCCAATTACAACAACAACAAAAAAAATTTGGCGGACATTTTCCCCTCACATTTTTAAATAATAATCAAATTCAGTTTATCCGTTCTCGAGTTGTTTAGAACACTGGGACAGACAGACATAATGTATTTTGGTCTTCTGAGTGCAGTGCTTCCATGGCGTAGTTAGCCGTGATGATGACGTTTTCAACAGAAAGTCAACTAGTTATTCCCATACGGAAATAACTTTGTGTGTGTGTGTGTGTGTGTGCGCGCGCGCGCGCGCTTACAATGGGTTATTTGTGCATAACATCTTTTGTATAGCGAAGGTTTTATGAACATGCAGAACCTTTTTTTATGTGAAACTGGTCAAAAGGAAGTATACCAAAAAATGAGATATGATTTTAGCGATTTTCTGTCTGTTATTCGAGAGCAGCCGAAGCTATGGATTTGATAATTTTTTAGTTGGTTGGTTTGTTTTGTAGAAAATAAAAATCATAAGAAATCTCTCGCTTACAATTCCAGTTATTTTTAATAACTTTTTTCATATTTTAATTTGAAGTTTAATTGCATTTCGACTTGGAAATCGACTATTTTACATAATAATGATAATGCATTTATTTCCATTATTAATGCTTTTGTTACCTTTATTTTTATAATAATAATAATAATAATAATAATAATAATAATAATAATAATAATAATAATTTACGGCTCTACCTGACAGATTATTTTTAGATTCTTCAGTAGAACTAAATTGTTCTGTGTCACCAGTCGAATTGTTGTTTGAATGATATCTTGTTTTCACTGTGTATCAATTATGTGAATAAAATAACTAATAATAATAATAACGGAAAGAAAGGTGCTATAATTATTATTAATAAAACTAGTTGATTAATTTACACAATTGATATATTTTAATATTTAAAAGAAATAAAATAGTGGTTTACATTTTAAAAAATAATTCGATAATGTAATTTATTAAATACTAAATGTATTTGCTAACGTATTTCGTACGTTCTTCTGAGAAATCTGCGAATACAATATGCTACGCTTAACTTAAAAAGATAGAATTACTAAAAGGAAACCAACTTCTAGGAAGAACTATGAATTGTGAAACACTTCAAACCATATCACCAGAAACAGCACCGTATTAGAAATTTAATTATTTAATAGATCTGTTGATGATATAAAGCCACTCTCTTTGCGAGTTTGGTTGGCACAGGGAACAGAGTGACTGCTCCCCACTGAAGAAGCTTTAAGGCGTTTGTCATCAAATATTTCTTTAAAGGAATCATTGACATTGAGGCTTACAGAAAATCTCAGGCAAATGAAAACTAACTCTTTATTTATACCACCACCACTCTCTCACCTTCACAGCTAAACCTTCAGATACTGTTGCGATATTTAGTTAAGTTAGTTATTCACATATGACGTCATTTTGACGCCATATGGTCACTCCAGCCCTCACTGGCTTTTGAGAGCGCAGCCTGCTGCTAAGAGAAGTGGTAGAATCCCTTTCTTCACATAGTTAGTAAGACAATCCCAAACATCCATGCTCCTGGTGGGATTCGAACCCGCTGCCTCTTGGCTAGAGAACAGATATTTTAACCATATCTGCCAACCAGGCCGGCTTTCAATATTTATGGCAACAAACAATCAATCACCATATTCTTTATACGAAAATCAAATTATGAACAAGAATGGAATTATTTCAGAAATAGTATATAAATAGTTTACATATATTTACAGTCATTTCTTATATTTACGAACTAGTAATGATTCAATTAAAGAATGAATGAATGAATGTTAATATAACGAATTAACATCAAAAATTTAAAGAGAAACAAAAACAGCTACTCGCTTAAAATTTGCATAAAAACTTATTTGCTTGGAATGTAAAACATTAATGGTTACATCTTAATAAAATAAACAGCATAGCATATTGTGATTGACTTTTAGATATTAATATGTACTTCAGTCCAGTTAAACTACACAAAATAATATGTTCTTATCCATTTGTCTTATTTTTATTTCTCTCTGTTTTGCAATGTGTGGGGTTTTTGTGTGTGGGGTTGATATATTAAAAAAAACCTTGTTGATTATTACTCTTTATTTTAGAGGCAATCCAGACTCTGAGAAACATCAGCAGGGAACAAACTGAGGAATACTGGGAGAAAGTCCGCCAGCGCATCGCTCACAGACTTGAACCGCTCTTAAATTCTGAATTCGTAAAGACTTTAAGAGAAGAAATTAGAAAGGCTAGAGAACAGATAGCGGATAAGACAGGAGAATATCGCTACAAACTTTCTAAAAGAACGGAAGAGATCTTCAGGGAAATACTGAATAATAACGACGTGAAAACATTAGTTGAATTCATCAGAGAAATCCGTTTAGCGGTAAGGATCGAAGTAATTATTTTTTGAATTAAGGTTAGAAATGAAATCATAAAGTTAAGCTTATTTAAATGATTTTTTTTTCCCGAATAGCACAGTTACCACAACAACAGTTAAACAATAATATATAGTTCAGTTTTGTTTAGGCTGAATTACCTAAGCTGGTTGCATGTGAATGTTTGGAATTACTGCCGAAGTGAGTAATAATATGATGACAATGCATTATTATCTGTAAATTGCAAGTATTCTTCTGGTCAGTTCGCCTGATGAAAAATCCTAATTTCCAGGAGGAAAAAACCTGCCACCGACATATTAGGTCGGCTAACTCGCCTTCAGATGAAGAAAGAAGAAAATTTATGCAAGTTCTTCGCTTCATAGACGAGATTCGAACCCAGTTCTTTCCGACTAAAGCAACTAAAGTAGTCTAAGCAACTAAAGCTTAGATCATACGATTAGTATGTGAGGTCTATAGCTTGTGTCCTTCTGACTGGATTTTCCGTTGTGTGGGATAAAAAAAGCAAGTTTCCTAGAGGCAAAATATAACTACCTTCATATGAGATGTTAACTCACCTTCATGTTGCAATATCTTTGAGAATGCACCAAAGAAATAAATAAAATAAAATAAAACATCTAACGGAATTATATTGTGCCAGATTACACAACAAGTACAGTATACACACATTCCTGAAACCACAACCGTAAGATGTCATCTAGTAGAGTAATGTTCTATATCAAGTCTTAAAACTTAGAATCTAGTGAGCTTAAATGAATCAGTAATAGTAAATAAATTTCATTTATCGTATACAAATTGCCATTTAATTCTGTTCACCTTTGAAGATTTCATTTTACGACCTCCAAATTAGATCTCTTAAGTGTAGTTTACTTCTGTTTCAGATTCAAAAAGAATTCCGAGATCACGAATCTGATCTACATAAACTTCTCAAAACTCTTTCTCCACCAACCAACATAGAAACAGAAATATCAACCGATCCAGAAAAGGGAGACCTGAGGATAAAATTCTCTTTGCCATTTACAACATCATCAGTACGAAAAGCTGTAGACGACTTACTATCTGAAGACGATGATGACGACGATGATAATGAGGAGGAAGAGGATGAAGATGCTTTCCTTAATCTTTTGAATATTGGCGATGATTTCAGTCAACTGACTCAGATCCCAGACTTACCTTTTATTTCTTCTGGTAAGTAAATCAACGTCATTAAATTAACGATATATTAATTAGTAAATAAGTTCGTGTTCAATGATCGTGAGAAATCTTTAGACGCCGTTTTCCATAAAATGTTTGCGGATAAAAAGAAAATATTAAACTCATAAAATATGCATTTTCCCTCTAAATTGTAATTTTACATGATTTCAGTTACATCAGTGTATTGTTATTTGCTCAATAATAGATTTATGTCTCTAGGAGTTGTTTTATGTTTTTTTTTCTTCTTTCAGAACACGCTCTGTTAGTTGGAGGACAGCATTTCGTCACATTTGATAAAAAGTTCTATGACTATGCTGGAGAATGTAGCTATCTTCTAGCAAGAGACTTCGTTGATAAAAACTTTACAGTAATTGTCAAATATTTAAGTAATGATGGTAGCGACTCGTTCAAAAAAGCAATCATTGTCTTGACAAAAGAACACACGATAGAAGTGAATCCATCTGAGAAAACGGTAAGTATAAATGTTGTTTTAAGGGGAAAAACAACAACACAGATATAAAATTTAATTATCCTTGCGTTTCCGTGCGATGAGTTCAGAAAGAACATCGAGAGTTCCCTGAACATAAAGTAGTCGAGTTTGAGACTTGGAGATAATGAGTCGAGATAGGTTTTACATGTGAAAATAGACGCATGAATGCGGTTAGTTATTATTCCCAAATTTGAATCATAAACAAAAATGAACAAGTTTATGTATATAAGAAATGCAGGACTGTTTTCCACAACTTTAGATTATGGTTCTCAATTCAATCGTGACTTTGGATCTTGTTCACATGTGAGAAATCTCCTGACAGAATGTGTTTTATTTACAGATTGTAACTATGACATTTCACGAAACACGTGAAACCTATCTGTGACTCGATTCGGAAACTCCACCTTACAGAACACATTCGTAAAGTTTTTTCAAACTCTACACAGACTACGCAGTTGGTGGATTAAGTGGTGAAGACCACGAGTTATAGGGTAGAGTACCCCCCCCCCCGATGAGTACTTGGACTTCCTGGAGGTGTCAAGTAATAATAATAATAATAATAATAATAATAATAATAATCATGCGTATCAAGGATTTAGGCCTAGCATGGCCTGTTCCGGCCTTAATCGTTTAAGAGGACATCCTACAAAGGAGGATGTCCTCTTAAACGATTCATCGTTGAATCATTTAAGAGGACGTCCTGGTTTTCTTTTTCCTAATGGCTTGTTCTTTAAAATAATAATAATAATAATAATAATAATAACAATAAAGTAAGTGAATTAAATGATCACGTGGAAAACCAGGTAACAGTCAATGAAAATAATATGGGTATACTAAATATCAAGAGAGGGATTTTCCAAGTTGACTCACTATCACCTCTGTTGTTCATTACCATTGAATTCCTCTACATTCTAAAGAAAACTAGTTTTTCATGTCAAACATCAAAGCAAACAGGGAAATATCACATTTGCCATACATAGATGATCTTAAACTATGCAGAAAATCATCCAGAGAAATTGAATCACTGCTCAATACCCAGATCTTCAGTAAAGACATTGTATGGAATTTGGACTTGAAAAATGCACAACACTTCCATAGTTCGAGGGAAAATAACAGGCAACAAAGGAATCCCATTTGCAGATGGAAGGAAAATTAAAAACTTGTCACAGTACGAATCCTATAAATACCTAGGGATTCTTAAGGCAGACATTTTGAAATCAGAAGTCAAAAAGAAAACAGTGTCTGAATATCTGAAAAGAGTTAGAAAATTCTAAAGTCCAAACTGAATGAAGGCAACACTGTAACATCAATCAATACATCGGCCATCCCTGTAATGAGACACACAGCAGGGCTAATTGACTGGACACAAGCTGATTTGGATACCCTTGATCAGAAAACACGAAAATTAATGACAGTGAGTCATGCCTTGCACTCACATAGTAATGCGGATCAGTTATACATAGCCAGAAAATTATGGAGGATGTGATCTTTTACATATCAAGCAAACAGCAGAAGAAACGGAGAGAGCGTTGAATAATTACATCAAGGAAAGCATAGAAAAGATGCTAATTGAAGCTTTAAAAGAAAACGTCGTGAATGTAGTATTCAAATTCAAATTCAAAAGACAGTACAAGGAGAAAGAAATGGCAAAAAGATCAGAAGAAAACTAAAGCATTCCATAGTCAATATTTAAAAGATATTGAAGGGAAAGTTGGCAGTCGTTTAACTTGGCAATGGCTTCAGTAGGATAGCATCGAGAAATAGACAGGTCTGATACATGCTGCTCAAGAACAACCACTACAAACGAATGCAATAAAGGCGAAGATCGAAAAGATTTGTAACGATAGCAAATGCCGACCATGCAGAGATAAAACAGTGGACTATCTAATTAGGTCTTGCAGCACAATTGCTAATACAGACTATACACAAAGGCATTGGCAGTCGTTTAACTTGGCAATGGCTTCAGTAGGATAGCATCGAGAAATAGACAGGTCTGATACATGCTGCTCAAGAACAACCACTACAAACGAATGCAATAAAGGCGAAGATCGAAAAGATTTGTAACGATAGCAAATGCCGACCATGCAGAGATAAAACAGTGGACTATCTAATTAGGTCTTGCAGCACAATTGCTAATACAGACTATACACAAAGGCATGATCGGGTAAAAAAAGCTGTACACTAGAGCTTATGCAGGAAATATGGTTTCCAAACGTGCAAAATCCCTTGGGAACACACAGTCGAAAAAGTTATTGAAATGAAATGCCAAGATATTATGGAATTTTAAAATTCAGACAGATTGACATCTTGAACATAATATGCCAGACATCACTGTAGTCAAACAATAACATTTGTAGTTTATTGATGCTATAATACCTGGGGATAGTAGAGAGCAGAAGAAAAAGTGCATGAAAACTGACCAAATATAGAGATCTGAAGATTGAAATTCAACGACTTTGGAGCAAGAAAGCAACAATTCCAATTGTCATAGGAGCAATATTAAGAACATTTATGAAATATCTGGAAAAGTTGAGCCTCTAGATATGACATCATCTTAAATCCAGAAAACGGCACTTTTAGGTACATCTCACATTTTACGACGATATCTAGTCGATTCTTAGGCCTTTGGATAAGTCTCAAATTGGGCTCATTTTCCAGTGAAAGACTGCGTTATTCTGCTTCATGTTACGCTTTTACTGTGAACTCTGTTAACTGAATACAAAAATAATACTAGATAAAGAAGTAAGCAGAATACCTTCACTTACTAATTACGTTTTAAGAGTTTAGCAACCATAGCGATATGTATAAACATCAGCTGTGCTAACGTCGTAATTAAAATATTATTATCAAATAATTCATCAAATTAAAAATCAGGCTGGAGTGTTCACGCATGGCAGTAACTTGGAGATGAAGTCTTGATGGAAGTTTTCCCTTTTCTAGTTAATAGTTCATTAAGTATAGATCATGTTTGCTTCGCTGGCACCGAATTCCGAATTTTTGAAACTTAGTTTTTTTTTTCCCCATAATATTTGTAGCTTAACGTTGTTTGACGACTTCTTTTAGTTATTCGCACAGATTATCTTTTAGTAAAATATTTAGGATGCCATCCTTTATGCATGGGTTATAACCGTTTGCGATCTTTTTTTTTTCTGGAATCGTTATTAGATAACCTTATTGGATAAGGTTATCAGCTATGATAATACAACTGGGGTTGTTTAGTGAGATTTTTTGTGGGAGAAGAGGAGATGACACGAACTTGCCATTAGGTAATAGCTGTAGATGCTTGACAGGAGCCCGTATGATAATCCACGATTGTGCCGTTTAATTCCCAAGTATTTTTCTGTTGTTAGGGAATTCATAATCTGATTTTGTCCTACTGACTGAAAATGTCAAAATATGTATTAATTGTTGAAAAGATGCGCTCCAGAGTATTTATATTGATGTCTCGTATTAGTTTGAGCTGTCTGTTGTGTAGTTGTTTAGTTGTGTGTTACGTTTGTGATACATTTTCCTTTATCCATCATTTGTGGTAATTTTCAAGATAGTGTTTCCACATGCTCAGAATAAGTAACGTTAATCTAGTATGCAGAAGCATTCATGTCACTCATGGGAGCTTCGTAAAGATTAACAAGTCACTGTTTGTCAAGAAGTTATTGGACAGCATTGTCAGTATTTCGGTAAGCGGATGAATACGCATAATAAAATCAAAAATATCGACTTCAACGAGCCCCCCCCCCCCTTCCACTCTAATACAAAGCAAATAGTCAGTAGAATGGTAAAGGCAATCGACAGGTTCTCGTGCGTTAATGGTAGAATGGATTACACTTGTGTTAAGTCTGAATAGATATTTTTTTATCATTCTCATTGGGTTTTTTTTTATTTTCAGGTGACTTTAGATGACCAAGTTGCAGACTTGCCAATTATCCTTGGTTCTGTATCTGTCAAGCGGATTGGAGAAACCATCGTATTCGATGACAGCCATGGAGTGACTGTTATGTGCCATCTACAACACGATTTCTGTTCGACTACGGTGTCGGGTTGGTATCACGGAAAGACTGCAGGCCTCTTCGGTACTTACGATTACGAACCGGACAACGACATGCAACGACCTAAAGGTCAAATTGCTAATAACGTAGCCAATTTTGCTCGCAGTTGGGAAGTTGGCAAAGGATGTCGTTCCAAAAACTTGGCTCGAGAGGTTGAACTTGATAAAAATAGCGAAGCTTACAAACTCTGCAAAGCTCATTTCAAAGATCGGTCATCTCCAATGAATCAATGCTTCTCAGAGGTGTGTACATGTTCTTCATTTAGGAAGCTTGTGTTAAAGAGCTAACGTTTATTTATTTGAACACTAGTAATGCTCAAGTTACTATTTATTTAATTATCTTGATCATTAATAATACCCAAGTTTCATAGTCGATTAAAGAAATGGGTGTTACAATTGGAGAAAACATTTTATTATTTGGAAAATTTTATTCTATATAAAATTTTCAAAATCATTATAGTATGCAGTCATCTTAGCATATTTAAAATTTCAAGCTGCCACGAGCATTTAGCAAACGTCATTATCACCATTTCGTGATATGATAGATGTGCAGTATGACTAGTCTTATAAGGTATTACTAATTGCATCATCCAATAGGATCTTAATCTTCGAAACTCGATGTGCCCCCCCCACAAAACCTCCAAAACGACTGGGAAATCATACACAATTAACAAGCATCATATGTTGGCTCATAGCCTTGGGTTGCTTCAGTTTCATTCTAACCAACAACAAACAAGTGGCCATACTACATTGAATTAGTTCTGTTTATGTATTTTTGATTGCAGACACTTTCAAGTGCTTATCCATTTTTAATATGGTTCTAGCACTGCTGTCATCTCTTTTACTCATCTAGTTGTTTGGTCTTCTAATCGGTTTGAACACTAGTGTATGGGTGTCTCGTATGCTGTTAGTTTGGAAAAAGCCTCTCCCAGTGAGGAAAGTTGGGTCTACTTCTCCCAAATTCATCTGTAATTCCCACGTTCAATTTTATTTACTCTTTTTATAAATGAGAACTACCAGAACTTTACTTCAAATATCTTCTAGTAATTTTACCTTCTGACCAGAATCAAGGAGCGATCAAAGTAAAAATCGCTTTTACACATTTCATGTTTTAGAACTTTTCCCACTCCGACACTGCAATATCTGCATTACTACATTCATAATAGACATCATCTGCTGCTGATCTCTCGCTGAAAGATCTCATTTAATAATTTTTCGAAGTTATTGCGCATTCATTCAGAATACTGAGAATATCCTTATTTTGGATATGCCATCTATACTATCTTGTGACACTCTATCCACTGAATCTAAACAGTCTTCAGCATATTGTATTACGTTAGTGATATATAGCCGGTCTGGTTGGCCAAGTGGCTAATACTCTCTCTCTCTCCAACCTACAGGCTGCGTTATCGGATCTCACCGTCGGCTCGAATGTTTGTGATTGTCTTTAGGTGGGAGATGAATACCATCGCCCGGTGTGAAACCACCGCCCTCCTTATTAAAGTCCTGAAATGGCTTGAAAAACTTCCACGTTTGGTATGTAGAAAAATGTTTCCAGACCAAATAAGAATAAATGAGAAGTATAGAAAAAATATCAGCCACCCTTGCTTTTTATAAATGAACTTTCAGTATGATTTCTTCTTTTCATGCCATGCCTTTTTTATTTTTTTTTAAAAAAGGCAAGCCGTGAAAGAGTCTCCTATGTAGTTCTGGTTTTTCTATTCTTGCATATAACATCATCACACTGCATGCAAACCTTATCTGACCTTTGAAAGCAACGTATGTGAACTCTATCAAGAAGGTAAATTCATCTTACATGCTTATTGCAATTTAGTCAACTAAATACTTGATCAAATTCTCAATATAACTGTTTACATTAGTCGAACTTCTAGCATCCCTTGCGTCGAATAAGAAAAGTTGCTTTACAGCATTAAAGAAATGCCGATTCGAAGCACACCAGAAGAATTCATAAACTGATTGGTTTCAATCTTCAATGAAAATAGTAAGATTCTTTTTATTAATTTCGAAATTAAAGATTGCTGATTTAGTTAGGTATGTTCTCGCGAAAAACATTCCCGTAAGCTCTGCATAATCTCATAGGCAAATTATTGTCTTCAGCAGTTAACAGGAAATTAAAACACGAGAAAGCATTGACCCAGCTCCGTTCTTTTTTTTTTTTTTTTACATCGGCATATATAAGAAACAGGCCTAACTGCGTAATCTGTAAAATAAAGTACATAAAAAAAGCATGAAACTGGTTTCTTATCTTTTTATATTAATATACAGATGATAGTTCGTCAGATTTTAAGTTGCATAGAACTTCTGGTAATACTGATCACCAGTCTACAGTGAGAAGACATTCGTTAAAACAGTAGTTTCTAAACTCTATACATACATACATACCATATAGTCATTATATATCCATGAATATTCTTTACTCTTTACATTTTCCCTCTTTTTAATTCAAACGCAGCATGAAATCTCCATATCCATGCTGATAAAAAAATAGATGTCATGGGAATTCTTTATATATGTTCTATTAATATGCAATCAACATATCAGTCTATTTGTATGTTTCACTGACTGTTACCTAATTTTGTTTTTATTTTTCAGGTGGAACCACAAGAGTACTTTAAGATGTGTTTGCGTCACATGGCCACAGATTTCGGACGATCAAATCCTGATAAAGCTTTATGCAATGTCGCTGCTGCATATGGCGTTCTGTGTTCGAATAATGATGTAGAATTTACTATGCCACCTCGCTGCCGTAAGTAGAACGTTATACGGTAGCAATTAATATTTAGACCTACCTCGTTACACGTGTATATAAATAGAGAACAATAAACTGAATGGACAAAGATTCGCCTGATTTCGTTTTCCTACATGTTGCAAACTGTTCTGAGAAAGTTATCTTTTCCTATTATAACAGTTTAAAAATTCATCTATTCGCATCTCTAACTCACAATGACGCCATGCTATTCATAATTCACCTTTTAAACAAAAAATATTTTTCTTTTACATTATTCATTTAAGTAAAATATTTTAGTTACTTCATACTCTTAATATTAATTTTGACTGGAAATAAGGTCCAATATAGAATGATTGCTGTGAGAAAATTACTTTGTTGTTTTAAAGTGAATCTATACAATCAGAGTTAGTCAAGATTTTATAGATAGAATTAGAGAAGTGGGGGGGGGAGAGAAACAGGGTTGAAGAATTCAAGTTTCACAAAAGTACGTACTTCTCAAGTATTTTCGGAAAAACAAAGCAAATCATTACTAGATTTCTGAAATTACTGGCATAGTTTGAAGAAAGAACAATACGGAAAAATCATTAGATCTATAAAAATCAAATGGATATGAGATCCAGCATTATTGATTTTATAATTTGTGCATCGCCGAGCTGAAGCTTTTTGGCTCTTTATTTACGTAAATCATTAGATCTATTTTCATCAAGTTTTTTTTTTCTCTTTTCTTCTCTCTTTTCCTAACCTTGCTCGTAAAATGTCGAGCACTGAATCAGGAAAAAAAGCGAAATATGAAACTATAAAACACTCACTTCATAGGGGAGGAATTTATTATTATTATTATTTTACATTAACATAAATAAATGTGAATTTGTTACTTTATATTCAGGTGGAAGGGGATTGTTTTGTGCCCCCCCCTCCAGAATCTCGGATCATCCCACAAAAATGAAGCAAAGCGATCATAGAGCATAATACAATTACAAACATAATATACCTGCTCTAGCTGCTTCAATCTAACTAGATAAACTCAACCAAACCCCACAAAATAATTGCTCAGGCAGATTTTTTAAATATGAATCCAATTATGAAAGAGCGAAAATTTGTGATACATTAACACCTTGGGTGGGCTAAAGGTTAATCGGGCAACCCTGCTCTACGGAACAAACATGGAATTTTTTTCCGAATCACTTCACTTCACTTCCAATAAGCAGTAACTTCATATCCAGTGATGAAAATAATTTGCCACCGAACACGTTGACTGCCAACTACGAGATAATTCGTAGGCGATCTGACCGAGAGGGCCGACTACGAGGTGTCTCGTAGTTGCTGGACTTGCCTTTTTCGTGCAGCTGAGAGTATATTCGTAGTACTGTATATAAGCGTAACTAAGGATAGTTGGCTTCTGGGAAGAGAATAAAATATCAAGACTGGCGTACATGAACAGAAAATGTATTCATACAGTGAAAATCAAATACAAAGTAAAAGAACAATTTTATTTTTTGTGATATTTTTTAAAACAACCTCCCACACAAAGTGCTGGCTTCTCTTCGCAGGCTGGACAATAATGACGCGTTTCTCGTCGTTTTTTAGCTTGGGTACAAATTAGACATGGCTTTATTATCGGAAGCAGTTTTTTTTTTTTTTTCGGTAGGTGGGATACTCTCTAAATAATGAACTTCTTCCGATCTAATTTTCTTTGAAACTGGTAGAATCTCTTTTCCAATCAACGCTTCGACGAATGCTTCTCTAAATTTTACAAGTTTTATGTTAGAATTAGTTACTTTATGAATAAATTTGAACGCATTGCGTATATATATTTCTATAATATGTAATGCAATTTTTTGGCCATCTAATGGTCTTTCTTAGAGCTGAGTAGTACGACAGCATTTGATCTGATCGGTCAATGCCGGACATTCCCTTATTATAATCTCGAATTATGTTTCGTTTCATCGAAAATTTTCCATTGCCGTTGGACACCTCTACCATTTCGACAACATGCATGTTAAAAATACAAAGTACTTATCGTTTGTCTTTCTATTTACATACTGTAGCAGAACCCTTTCCTGCAAAAAACCTCCCCTTTTTTTTAATTTTCGATTTATCACCTCTATGGGATTTCCCTTTCTGTTATTACGTAGTATTCCACACACATAAGTTTTTCGTGCAGTCAATAATTTCGTAAGAGTAACAGAATTATAAAAAAATTATCCATATATAATATGTACCCCTTATCGAGATATTCCTCCAGTAAGTGCAAAACAATTTCAGTAGTGTGACCCAAATTATGGTCAGTTTCTTCAGATTTACCGGAGTAAATTTTTATTTTCATAACAAGACCATCGAACTCACACAGTTCATAAAGTTTGATTCCGTATTTGTGTTTTTTATTTTGTATATACTGATGGAAACTTAATCTTCCACGCCAGCATCAATGATTCGTCGATACGGATATTTTTATCTGGTACGTAGTTTTGGCGCATAATATTATTAAAATGATTCAATATCGATCTTACCTTACATAGACCGTCGGAAGATGGTATTATCAGCGAAGTGAAAATAACACAATAATAACTGGAATCTATTTCGACTCATATGTGATCGCCAAAACATTATATTATAAAGCGGGTTTCTACTCCAGTAATACTCTATTGTTGAAAAGAACAAGGGCCCATTTGTAATAAAAGTCCAATAAAAACTTTCATTTCTGCGACGCTGACATGACGACGTCCTTCCATTGTGATTCCCTGTGAGATTATCTTACTCGTGGAAGTTTTGCAATTTCTTGCTCAGCATATAAATTAGTTTGTTCGACCAGTAATGCAAGAAACTCTTCTGAAAACAGTAAGTCCACCGATGTTTGTACTGTAAAATCTATTGTGTCCAATTTTAAACAAACGTTCTCTTGGAAAATAAATTGTTCAGGATCTTGCTGTATTTGGGTCCACAAATTACCGTTCGTATTGGATGTTGTTGCTTGAGAAGTATCAGGATTATCTTCAGGCTCGGGGAAGACTTCATCTTCGCTGTCCTCACTCGAATCCTCAGAAGGTTCATAATCGCTAATGTCGTAACCAGGCCCCCCCACATCCTGAAGGGGCCCCCCAGGCCAGGATTTTTGGCAGGCCCCCTACCTATCGCTCAGGTTAAGGACAACACATTGCTCTACAGGGTTTAGGATCAATTAGTTTAAATGATAACACAAAAGCTCAGCCAAATCATTTTCGATGCACAAAATTGCTACGTATTAAGTCGTTCTTGGCTATATCTAATATACCTAATAAATTCCCATTATGAACATCTCCAATCTTCGTGTTCTCTCCTTGAAATGCTAAACCTCTGGATGATAAAAATAACGTTACATCTACAATCCACTGCAGAGGTGCTCTTCACTTATTTGTTTTATATTGAATTTGTAGTTGTAAGTCTTTATCGATTCCATGTCCTTTCAATGCCTGCAAAAAGGATTTCAAAGCCAGATATTGTTTTCTGTGTTCGGCACTATTTTCGTGAAGAGACAACATACCATACAACTTTTTCCAATGCTTATATCTAGGCAAAAATCCTTTTTGGGCTAAACTGCTTAAGTTTGTGTTATTAGAGTCGCAAAAAATACGACATGGTAAACAATAAAGATTTTCTTTCGATACACACAATGTTAACCATTCTTTTGGAAAATGTTCTTTTGTTCTTTCATCTTTCGTTTTCGTATAGAGCAAAAAATCTTGAAATTTCATACCATTAAGATCTCTTGGCAATTCCTTATAAATCTTTTGGAATTCTTGAAAGCTGATAGTCCGTACTGTCTCTTGCCGCATGTTGTGTGAGATTACTCTGGGCCAAATACTAGGGTCATCATATTTTATATCAGATTTTTCAACAGGGCCTGCAACTGAAGCATCAACTGTATCATATTCTTCCATAGTCACTCCTCTTGCATTTTTCACTTGTGGCCTTTTCTTTCGTTGCAAGAGGTTCACATGTAACAGTCGCTTGACTTTCGACTGCTTTATGAGTTTCGATTTGACACTGATATTCTGTTTGGATTTCAATGTCACAAACATTATCACCACTTCGCTATGATCAGTACTGGGAACTATGTCCTTTTCATTTTCAGATTTTAAAAATTTGGTTATGAATTGACGACCTCGTGATGCTTTCGATTTTCACTCTCTCGGATTTAAGTTTCCTCTTCTGAGCTCTTGACTTATGTTTGTACTTTGAATCAGACATTGGGATTTTATTTATTTTAACTAGAACGTCTTTGCTTGCTTGAGAGCAATTTATTTAAATATTTTTAATATCTCAAATTTGTATGATCTGAAAAAAAAAGTAAGTTTGTTTCATACAAAAAAATCATAACTAGAAAAGCTTTATATTTTCTTTTACTTACTAACTAGCAAATTTTTAATTCAAATAAGACAAATTCTTCTGAAATAAAGAATTTTGTAGAAAATTTTCAGTTTCTTGAGATCAACTTAGCGAACTAAAACTATCGAATAAAGCTTTCTCTTTTATGAATAAAATAAAATTCTCTCAGCATCCGTAGCATACGCACCGGTAGGGTAGTGTGCTGGTAACATCGGAGCAGCGTCAGCATTGAAACGACGGCTTGCATAGAAAGCGAGACGGGCGAACAAAAAACGAAAACTAAAGTAAATCCTTTCAAATGGGAAGTTTAGAAGCGTAACCATAAGTCTGAAAAGATGGATAATGGGTTGGAAACGATTGCAGAATCTAGTAGTCCCTCTCAGCACATATTCGTTCTTATTTTATAAAGTTTCTTTTTGTCTTTTGTTAGTCTCACTTAACTGGCCGACCCAGCAAGCCTCCCTCCCCTAATTCCGGGCCCCCAGGCTAGAGCCCTGTCAGCCCTACCCTTGTGGATGCCATGGTCGTAACCATCCTCGGCAAAAATCTCGTCAAATTCTGACTCACTTAGATTAGCGTAGTACTCGAGTTCTATTGAGTCAGTCGTCTTTTCTTATCCATACTGTGGGGTTATAAATATATATTATAATAATAATAATAAAACAAAATGCTCAAGAAAGATGTAAATGTAACGTACCCGACTAAATTTGATTCACTACTGACGAATTTACACACTTATCGTTAATTCTGCTTTAGCGAAGCAACGACAAGTCGAAACGTGTCTAAGTGCGAATTAACTCGTAGTTGGCTACTGCGAACTTTCTGTTACATATGCCAACTACGAAGAACTTTCGTTACACATGTCAACTATGAGATAACTCGTGAGAGCTTTTTTTTCATTAAAAAAAACACATTCTGTATGTTTTTTGGTGATTACTATGCATTATAATTAGGGTTTTGAATAATACGTTATGATTAAATCAAATTGGCTTCTGAGACCCGAATCCTGAAATATGCTGTGGCGGTCAACGTGCTAAAGACGTTCATAAACATAGTGCCCTAGAGGGATTCGAATTCATGACCTGCATACTGGAGAGAGAATACGTTGTCCACTTGTCAAACCAGCCAGACAGACTACGCTGTATGTGTAGCTTAGATTACAGTTTTATTATAAAAATGACAACACATTATTATGATTCGGGTTTCTCCGTGGAGTTCCAAGTCTTATCATTAGTGGCCATATTAACTGCACAGTGCCTATATTGCTTTCCTTAATTTTATTTATTAATAGTGCAGACATGGTTGGCCAAGTGGATAGCCTACCTGCTCCCCAGCCACAATGTGCGTTCAAATACCATCGTGGGCATGTTATCTGTGAATGTTTTTGGTGGTAACTCTGTACGACATCATCGCTATGCTTACTGAGTGTCTAAAGCAGGGGTTCCCAACCTTTTTGTTTCCTAGAGCACATTCTAAAATACCGATAGGGCGATGGGCACCATCTATTTTTTCAAGCAAATTTTTTGAATTCTTTTGTTAAATGATACATACAAAGTTTACATTATAATCAAATGTTTTATTACTTAAAAGTTTACATTATATAAACATTTAAATATATATATGTAAGTTAGTGTGATCTTTGGCATTGCATTTCATTGGCCAGTGCTTCATAATTAGAAGAATATGATGATATTCCAGTTCTTAAACTGGAATGAACAACTTCGAATGCGCGTCTACTTTACATTGTATGCGTTTAATACTCGTCATGTGTCATTAATGCATGCGTCATATAGCATGCCATGAATTGTTGCGTGATTATTACAAACTATACAGCACACGGTTGAACAGCGGCGGGAACACACAAATTGGTCGACGGGCGCCATGGTTCCCGCGGGCATACGGTTGGGAACCCCCTGGTCTAAAGTGTCGTCAAAGGTTATGTTTTGAGCTCTACAGGATAGATTATTTAATCAGCAGTTCATCCGTGCACTGGTACTAATGTTTTATAATTTATAGCTTTTTCGTAGGCAAGATTCGCATGAAAAAGAAGCACTCACCAATCGCCAGGCAACCCTCATGCACTACTGTTCCGGATTTAAAAAAAAAAAATCAAACCTCAAAACCTTGCTATGCACACTCATAATTTCAAGGACGATCGCTCGCTCTCTTGTCGTATTATGGCCGTACAAAAATTGCTATAATTCCACCCGCTGTAAACTCAAGTTCTAAGTTTAATATTATCAATCTGTTGCTTCTCCCCTAGTGAAGTAATCAAAGGGACAAAACCTAACAAAATGAACGTTAATATTAAGTATAATTAATAATAATCGCATACAGTTATTTCTTGATAATCTTGTTTATGCTTCACTGAGAATTTCAGCTCAGTGGAACAAAAATGAAAGGATAACAAAAAGGAGGGTCACGTGCTTTGGGAACGTCTACAGGTTGCAACGTTCAGCCGATTTGACGAAATCTGGAATGTAACCATTTTTGACTTTAACCAAGGCCTCCGAAAAATTTAGCCTATTCAGACTAAAATGAAGGAGAGTGTTTTAAGGAGAGATCACCCCGTAACCTGTACGTGTCCCATCCTTCAATTATTTACGATCAAGTTTGGAATGTAGCTATTTCTTAAGTTAAGGTTTCCTGAAATTTTCTTCATAATTGGATTAAAATGGAAATTATATAATTCTAATTAATAATAATTTGTTACCCAAAGAACAGAATATACTACTTCAAAAAAAAGAACAGAATATATGGAGGCATATCAGTCAGCACTATGAAGAGATTTCCTCTGAGACTTCTTCCTCGGAGGCCATTACATATGAAAATGACTCACTTATGCTAAAATGAAAATCGCATTTTGTAAAAATTCTGTCCGTAGTACCAACAAGCAAGGAAATGATAATTTATAACAAGATGTATTTCTAAATAATAGTCTTATATAAGTGATAACATTCATTACCACAGTAAGTTAAATTAGAGCATCCTTGATTTAAATTAGTAGATAAATATAATTTCGTTTTGTTTTGTTTTGTTTGTTGTCTAATTTTGACACTAAAATGATTTAATCTAATTGTATATTCAATTAGATTAGATCATTCCTGGACTAAAGTTTCTGGACAAAATTTAGTAAGCATGTCAAAAATATACTGTTTTTGTTTTACGGAATTCTGAATATTTCGCCAAATTTTGCTGCTTAAAGCGAATAATTTGAAATGAGTAATGAAAAAAGCTCGACAAATGTTTAAGGACTGCAAAGAATTTCAACAAAATGCATTCACCCAGAGATTATGAACAACCTATTAGACTGTATCTTGTCTAATAGGTTGTTCAATAATTCAGCAATAATTACTACAAAACAAATCAATACTTAAGACCACAAAACTACCCTTAGGCATATGTAATTTATAGTCAGATAAATTATCGTTTATGGCAAAAGTTATTCAAAAGCATCTGGAAATACTTTGCATTCATTCTGAACCGTATATGGAGTAACCAATTATGTTGCGAAAAAGCGATGCTACTCGTTACGACATCCAGGAATGTGAACTCATGATAAGGAATGGTATAACAGAATGAAAATAACCAGTTCGTTATTTTTTCTAAATTTCTAGAAGATTTAACGTACAAAATTCAATTTCTTAATATTTCATATTTTTTCCCCAGTGAAATGTGCACCTAACGGGGAAGAAATCGAGTATGGAGACAAGAAAGTTATCGAGAAAGATATCCCACGATCTGCCGATATCGTCTTCGTTGTAGAAGAACGCTCCTGCAATAAACCCCTCATTCAAGAGATCGACAGCATAGCACGCCTTCTGGATCGCGAACTTACAGGAAGCACGTTCAACAGAAACCGTTATGCAGTAGTCGGTTTTGGTGGGAAGAGCCCAGTACATGTACATACTGCTCGTGGTAATTTGTTCTTTGAGGTACCAGACGTCGTCCTAGCCACTGAAAGAATGACTTTTGACAATGGTCGCAATGGACAGGTAGACACTTTTGGTGCTATTCAGTTTGCTGCTGAATATCCATTCCGCGCAGGGGTGTCAAAAACTATCATTCTCCTGACTTGCTCGGCCTGTAAAGAGGAACACATGGATGTAAGTATCTTCGTATTTTGTACGTTTTTTTCTTTATGAATTTTAAGCGCATTTTGATTTCTCGTGGAATGGTAAACCGGGGATATTTTATCGGTCTGGAAATTTAATGAAATTAACGCTATTTAACATATTTCATTCTAGCCTTACTTAACAATCGCAGATGTCAATCCGGAGAGCTTCGTCCGAGTTTGTGTGTGTGTGTGTTGGGTGGGGGTGGGGGGTGTCTCTTAGTCTGAGTACCAGTCAGTTAGGAAGATTTATTACGGATTACGGTAGTGTTCTTTCAATACTCTCTAAATTTGATTATCCTAAATGCAAATACCATAACGTAATGGGAGTTGTTTATAGTTCACAACTTTAAAAACCATTACGACTTACCATTCGCCGCAGTATTTGGAAATTGGCGAGTATTATTATGACATTTATCATTTGCAACTCCCTCATCATGGAAACCAGTGTCACAGATGTTTTCGGATGTTGAATGCACTTACAGGAAGGCTATTGCAATCGTACCTTAGGTACTAATATTTGGGAACATCTTTGAAGATGAGTAAAAAGCTTTCTTGGTAATTTGCCTAATTTTTTTTTTTTTGTTTGGCTTTATTGATCCTTTGAATAACTTGTGAACTGGCATGTTTTTCTTCTTCTTTTCAAAATAGAATTTCTTCAAACCGCTCTCATAGCACGCAACAAGAAAGTACTGATATAACATCTGACAATCCAAGTTCTAACAGACATAAATACTAAATGCTACTAAACTGCAGGCACACTTTAAAATCCATTCCTTCTTCCTAGTAAAAACCTCGAACATAAATTTCTGTTTTCCTGAATCATTTGAATCCCTTCTCTTATTCAACTGTAGCATTTCCATATTACAATAGTTTTTCAAGACTATGGTAGTGATATTTGGTAAGCCAATGAAATAATATATTTACGCTCGCTATTAATAACAATATCGTTTTTTGTATGTATTTTCAATTATTTGAGCTATATTTGAGTACATTACGGGAAAGAACTAATCTAATTATCTTCATATTCTTCCCCTCCTTCTTTTTTTTTTTTTTTTGAAAGAAGTATACAAAAAGTTTTTTGAAACTGAAATATGACATTAAAAATAGGAATTTTTAAAATCTAAATTTGAAAGACAAAGAAATTGTTATAACGTTCTTAAACGTATGCTTTTATTATTTTAGCTAAGTTATTCAGTAATCCAACAGATGCTACTTGAAAGAGGAATTTTACTGCATGTCCTCAACGATCGTGCGATTGAGATCAAGGGAAGTGCTGCAAAGGGCAAAGGAATCTTTGGTATTACTATATTCTGATATTATCTTTTAGAGTGTTACGTTTAAATAACTGTCAATGTAATTATCAGAAATTATTGTTTCCATTTTCTTTAGTTATAATTCTCTAGCTTCTTTTTATATTAACCTCACACTCGAGAGATCAAAAGACCTAACACAAGACTATTGTGTTGGTAAGTGGTTAAGGAGAAAGAAGGAAATATATTGATAAGTTTCTTGAAAAGCTGGTGGCTGTTCTCATTTGAGAAAACAGTATGGAAAAGGCTGCTTCAAAGAAAATAGGTAGACTAAATGAAGGAAGAAAATAAGAAGCTGCTTCGATATGTGTGGAGTTGAACTGTGTATGAAAATTGACCAGGTAGCTGCTCGTATTCGTGCAAGACTAGAGGAAAGCGAAGGGTTGTGGTCAGTTCGGAAGAGCAACGCACATGAACGTATTTATAAAAAAGGCTAATGCAGAAATAAAGAGCCTGTTAGAAATAATAGCCTAATAAAAAGTCTGGTATTAAATATGATTATTATAAGAAATACTCTAAGATACTTATTGCAAGGTATGAATTTTAAGAACTGACTCTAATTTCGCACATCATAGCAGTCATTTTTTGTTTGTTTGTTTGTCCTGGTTCATCGCCATTTCCATGACCATCCTGTTTCATTTACTCTCACTTTAAGCATCGATTAAATCTACACGCGAAATGTATACAAAACCTATGATATTATTATTACAATGCAAAAATGAGTGGAGAGAGAGAGAGAGGAAGAATCAACCGATATTCTCCTTAAGCAGTGCACTTGTAAATCCTCTGTTTTACACAGTGATGAGTAAAATGATGGTCAAATTTGTCTTCAGTTGATTTAAGGGTGACGGGCCATCTGGAGACTGAAGCACGGGTGGAAATAAATTGCAACAGATGGATTTCTCTAAGAATTAGAGGCTGCAGCTGTCATTTGTACAAAGAAAATGTTTCCTACTTTTGATCCTTTCACAATCAGCTTTAGGTTTTTTTGAAGCGTTTGCATGTATTCGTGTATTCTGAGAGTGAATTGTGGTTTTTAGTTTTGAGTCACTTTTGGAGTGACTCAAAATTGGAGAACTCATTATTGGAGAACTAAAGTTTAGATGAAGGACCTAATGATGAGTGGAAGAAATTTTGCAGGAATGGAGACCTTCATACCAACAAGATTATTTCAGTGATTTGATCCAAGCAACTATTTGGATCAGCATAATGGGAATGACAGGCGAATATGGAAAAGATCAGTAGAAATTATGGAACTCGTCCACTTGGTAGATATAATTATTATTATTGTTATTGCACAGCACCTCCATGGAGTCCTAAGATACATCGTGGGGACCCAAAGCTAAGACCCAACTGACTCAGGCAATCCATTGCATTCATTCACCATTCTCCAAGCAAAAAATTTAGTCCTCATACCCTTACTAACCACACTCTTATACCCAACTATCAGGAATGACATGTTGTTCTGTCCCCACTAACCAAAGGCTGAAACATTTCCCTTACATCGATCCTATAAAATCCTTTTAATAGCTTAAATGTGTCTATTATATATCTATTAACCAACTTTTGCAATCCACAAACCTTCAAACTATCCTCATAGGGAGCATTCCAGAGACTACTCACCATCTGAATCCTCTCCGCCACCTCCTCATCACCAAGAAACCCAGGCGACCAGAGCTGAGCACAGTAATCAAGATGTAGTTCATATTAAGGCTTTATAAAGAGGAATGAGAACTCCCTATCTCTGTTTGTTAGCGTGAGGTAGTACCCTGGCAACTTTAGCGATATACTCCTTACAAAACTTCATCTCTCTCTCTCTCTCTCTCTCTCTTCTACTACTACTACTATCCCCAAATCTCTGGCTTCATCAATTTCCTGGAGCACAGTTTCGTCAATCAGCTTGTAATTCTTGTATCCCAAAATGCATAACTTTACACTTTTCCCCATGAAATCGACATCCATTAGGTTTTGCCCATCCTATCAGCCTATCCAAATCATCATGCCTCTCTACATCGCCTTGATTAAACATAACACTACCCAACTTTGCATCATCAGCAAATTCTCTTCAAATTATTTCCTGTATCATTTATGTACAAATTAAACAGCAGTGGTCGACGCACGTATCCCTGTGACACACCGCAAGTCACCTGCTTTCTCCTGGATTCTTCTCTTCCATATACTACTTTTTGATATCTGTCTATCAATCCATATTACCAGTTTATATCCATCCCCATTTGTTGGAGCATGCGTAATAGATTTCCTTGTAGTATCCTATCAAATGTCTTTGTAAAATTTAGCAGTATCATCGTTGTAGTATTCCATTTATTCAACTCAGCTGTCACCCTATTATAAAAAGTTAATAGATTACTAATGCATGACCTTTCCTTCACGAAACCATGTGCTCTTAGAGTACCATATTCTTATCGACCCATTCCTGATTTCTCTTTCTGACCAACTTTTCCAGTGCTTTCAACACCACTCCCGAACTAGTGACTGCTCTATTATTTACTGCCACAAACTAAGATCCTCCTTTATGCAAAGGAATTATTTTGGCCTCTTTCCACTCTCTTTGTACTTTGCCACAGCTGAGACTTAAACAGTCTAGCCAAGGCATAACTAGTTCGCCTGCACATTCTCTTAAAATGTGAGCCGATATCAAATCCAATCCCACAGTTGCAGTGCGTTTAAAGTCTGGAATATCCTAAAAGTACCTCCAATTCATCAACTTTTGTTCTCACATCAGTCCCCTTCACCTCAAGACATAACGATATCTTCACTTGGATGATATACTTTTGCAAAATAGTCACTTTCGTCTCTCTCTGTTAGCTCTCTGCTGCCTGCACTTATTAAAGTTGTAGGCATTCGTTTTGATTGCACATAAGAAGCATCAAGGATGAGAAGATAGGTCAGAATGATTTGAGAAATTCGGAGAGAGAGTAGAAGAGAAAGGACGTAAATATTAATAGAGCGAGGTGACGAAATTTTGATGTAGAATATCATGAAAAGAGTATTTTAGAAATGGCATGGCTTTCTCTGTCATGTGTGTGTGTGTGTGTGTGTGTGTGTGCGTGTGCGCGCGTGTGTATAGAAGGTGGATGTGGATGTGTCTACATATGTGTATTCTACAAACAGTAATTTGTAGAACACACACACACAAATAGATGCATTATATCGAATTACAATACTCTAAGAATGTAATTTTAGTTTTCAATTTTAATCTCCCCTCTATTTATTTCTTGCTGTTGTTTATTGTACTAATTTCTTTCTAAACAACAGCTGTAGATGCAGACACAGTTTATCGTAGTAAGGACATCAGTCAGAAGGAACTAGAAGGTGAACCTGATCTCCGCTCACAAGTTGCAGTTCCTAAAGATGTTTGCATCACCCTTGCCCAAGAAGTACATGGAAGTTTCTTCACTACGTTGCCCATTACGGATAAATCATACGTCGAAAGCAAAAACTGGAAGAGCATTCTGGCACGAAGAATCATTAAAACCATCAAACCTCCCACATGCCAAGAATGTGAGTGCGTGGAAACGAATGAAGGTATTTCCCAAACGATCTGCAGGCCGTGTGTTACCCCAAGACCAAAAGTTCCCGTACGAGTGAGTATGGTTGCTGTTATTTAAATCTAATGGTAAATAGTTAACGTAAACCCTACAGTGGTTTACCTTAGCTATTAAAAGGATATAGTTTTAATAAAATCGAGACTCTATTATCAACCCACGAATTTGACTCTTAGGAGCAGTTACATTGCTACCTTCTCTATTTTTGATTCCATAACCAATCTATAACATAATCACTCGCTGGAATTTGGATATTTTTAAATAATCTGCGGATAGTAATTTTTGTTATTCTGGTTAAACTTTAGTTACATTTCATGCCGTTTCAATCCTTCATATCGTTGCATGAAATTTCAGTTTAATAAAGATAATCGATAGATCCAATGACTTAAGTCCAGCTTTTCATACTCAAATTCCAGAAATCATACATTTACTGGAATTTGAGTACCAAGTATGATGGAGCAACCCCCTTAGTTTCAAATCAATCTGACCTAGTTAAAATTTACTAGTAGATAGTACTGAAAGTACTGATAGTACTATCAGCTTTTTATTTCCGTAGGCGAGACCGTTTTAGCGCTATGGAGACTGAGGAAGCATTTCAATCTCCATCGGTGGCCAATTAGAGATAGCTGGCCTAAGACAATCACTAATTATATATATCGTCTGCTAAAGAGAGGCGACTAACAAGTGCCGCCATCTCGTGATCCCTAATCTCTTAACACTATGCTTGCTGTCTGAAAATAGTGTGGATTCTACGGTCGATTTTCTTGGAATTTATGGGAGAAAAATCCCGCTTCCCTGCACCCGACAAACTCGGGTACTAGTCTAAAAAAAGGCTTAGTGAAAGTTCCTCTAGTCGGCGACTAGAACTGAACTTACGACTCTCTCTCTCTCTCTCTCTCTCTCTCTTTGGGCGATCTAGAGCCGCGGAAGGCACATGCTACTTCCGCTGAGCTACATGGGCCCTCTCTAACAGTAAATTTTAACAAGGTTAGAGGGATTAGAAACTAAGGTAGGGATTTCTCCAAGAACTTTAAGCTTGCTAATGAAGTATTAATAAATTCTATAAACAGAAGCAACATGAACTTCATTAAATTTATAAATATGAATTTCTTGTTTCTTATGAAACAAGAAAGTCCTGTAAGCATATTTCATTAAAAAAAAGAAAGATATAGCTAAGTTCATATTTTAGATAATAACCAAGAAATAGATAAATACAACTTAAAAATTACACCGCGTACAAATCGTCTACTACATATTTTTTTGTCAAATCAAAACGCACAGGGTTATCCAGTACCTCCGATCATATCGTATAAATCTACTACTACATCTCCGTTATTTAAATACATTTCGTACTTAATAATCAATTAATTATGCAATCTGCTTAGCAACAAAAAAAAAAAATCGCTACCTTGTCAGAAAAAAAAGCAAACATTTCAACCTTCAAGGATATTTATAACAAGAGACGGATACATAAAAATATGTTTATTGATCATATGAAATTATCGTAAAATACAACGGAAAATTCTTTTGAAATATCCGTTTTATTCTGAAGATTCGTGTTCATATTTCCATTTGTCTGAAAAGCTATTAAATATACTCAAATAATCTAGATATAAAGTAGTATTTAAAACCAGTCATAAACTACTACATTCTCCGATGAAAAGCCAAACGGCTATTTTTCTGGCGAAGCTAATTAAATTAAGGGGATAAAAATCTGGCTGTAAAATAATAAGGGATTTTTATCCCCTTAATTTACTACATTCTCCTTTAAAAAATAATACTAACACCCCATCATAGTAAATTGCTGTGATAATGTATTACAGTTTTCAATACCAAAGTGGATGCGACACCACCTATGCGTATCCTTCTAGATTATCAGAGCACTAGAAACAACAAAAGGAATCTCAGCCAAAAGACCTCAATAATAATAATCTTACCACACAAATAGCATTACATGTAAAAACATACCAACATATTCCTAATATTGAGAATACCATTATGATAAACTTCCAGAACAATCGATTAAAATTACGTCCTTCGAAATCCCTGCAATCAAAATAAATCCAGTCGCAGTAAACTATCACATAGAACTCGCCTAATTTCATCGGTTTCTCAACAAAAATGCCATCCTATCCCATCCTCCTGCTAATAAAAACAAGCCACGAATGAAGCTACTATAAAAAAAAAGAAAAGAAAGCAACTCACTTCGTCTTACTGTTTCCTTCGTAGCTACATTTGATGATGACAAAAGAGCTGACACATCTTAATGGGATCGTAGTATAATTTTTATTATTTTACCCAGTTCTATTTTTGAAAACAAATTGCCTTCCGAGAGAATTGTGCAGGCTCTAAATGGAATATTTACTCCTTTGCTCAAACATATTTTTATGGTATTTAACATTCATGCGATTTTAATATGATATAAAAAAAGTTTTAATACCCTGTAGTATCTGTTCTAATTGGTGTTTTTATTTATTTTTTATTTTTGCAGCTATACACCAGTGATGATCCCGAATATTTCTGAAGATGTTAGTCTTGTAACCATGTAATGCGTGTGCAGTGTACTGCGTTTAATGTTTTGTATGTTCACATAACTACGTGCAGTGTTTGTCGATTAATTCTACGTTAGTGTTAGCAAACTACATTTCAATCTTCAACCATGAGCCAGTGCAGGGATTATTTATTGTGGCTATGGAGTCAAATAAAGTTTGTACTAAAACACAGAAAACGAATCTGTTCTTCATTTATTTAAAAATAAATAATTAATACTATTAAACTTTCCTCACAGAGAGTGTGTAACGAACTCGCTACGAGCTAGTTACTGCCTGTTTAATTCTTTAGAATTAAACTGCTGTAGAATATGTATTTAAACTTAACGTCACATCGATATAAACAATTTAACCAATAAATCGTACTCAAATAAGGTACGATTTATCCAAATGAAAACTGATTTCTTATGCTTCAATATTGTAATACAAGTCTTCGGTGAAACAAACAACAAAATGGATTAACTTCAACTAAAACATTGAGACTGACTCTAACATCTTATGTTAGAATGTAAATCTGAATGTTTTAGTTAGTCACTAAATTTACATTAAAATAAGATTTTAATAGTAAAAGTATGCTTTAAAGAATACTAAATATATACGATCATTCTTTAGGAGTTGCTGTAATAAACTATTTTCAAGCATTGTTGTGTGCCAAGGAATATACGGCCACAGTCCCTTCTGTAACATGGAAGGATGATCGGGGCTAAACAGCGTTAAATGATGCAGTTATAACGAACCCATCCTTCAGATTGCTACCGCCGTTTTATCTCAGGAGAGCAATAAAAATGATAAATTATTCAAATTTAGCACTCTAGCAATCCTCCTAAAACACATAATCACATGATAACAACTTTAGAGAAGCCAATTAGTTTTTCATGTGAGAATACATGTTTGGTGATGGAAGTAATGATGCAAATACAGCTATGGCACAAGGCTAATTTCCGGGGAATTGATAACAGCAACAATCTAGAAGCTGAAACAATATCAAAACAAGGGTATGACATATAATAGAAAAGTGGGAGTATCGCAAAGAAAAACATAGAACAATATAAATTAAACAACTAAACAAAAACTGTACGAAAAAATTACTGCACAAAGTAAACTCGACAGCCTGTTAGCTCTAACATATTAAATATAATGAAAAATGTCTGAAAACAAATCAAGATAACATAAAACAAACAAGAATGAATTACAAATGAATGAAGTTTATAAATGAAAAGGAAAAAAAAACTATTCAAAAACACAAAAAAAACCTATATAACACTTGAACTAGGCTACAACTATTATTGCACCTAGTGAGGGAATAACTCGAGAGCATCGGTTCCCAACCAGTGATACGCGTACCCCCGGGGTGCGTGCTGGGCCGTTCATGGGTACATGAAAAATAATCAGCAATGGCGGAAAAACAAGTAAAGTAAAGAAAATACATTAAGATAGGCACTGAACAAAAGTGTCAGTATTTAAAAACAGCTATTTTAAAAACGAGCGGTACAATTTATAGAAATGGGTTTAAAAGGGTACACAAGTGGGAAAAGGTTGGGAATCACTGCTCTAGAAGGAAATGGGAATTTATAGGAATTAAGCAGTGCCAGAAACAATGTTAATGTAAGCATCACTTCAGTCGCGTTTTATTGAAAATGCGAATGAAAGCCATAAAAGTAAAAAGCATACATTTAGTACAGAACATGTCTTCAGAAAAATATGGTATTTTATTCGAGTTTAAAAATAGCTGTTGTTACACTAATCACTAAAACAAAAGAAAAGCTTTGGACTCCAAACCAATATCAATTTTGCAAATATTTATTCAAGTGATTTCAAATAATAATAATAAAAAACAGGATAATATTTTTTCGCAACTACTAGTTTGGATTTTTAGAAAATAATAACACTGAGAAAGCAGTTCATAACGTAACAAATAAATTCTACACCATAACGAAGAGAAAAAACAACACGTCACATCTAAGGCATCTGATTGAGTAAATCGCTTATTTTTACTACAATTGCAAAAGCTACATGCAAATGATATAAGAAGTACTTAATATGAGTGATTCAAAAGTTACTTGATAAATGGAAAACAAGCTGTAAGACTAGCTGAGATATCTAGTAATAAACTGCGAAAGTAGGTATCCCTCAGAGTTAGTGCTGGGACCAAACTTATTTTTTATAAATGACTTTTGCAGTGATCTTTTGCAGATTAAGTGGCACTGTATGCACTAATCATACACTAGATCACCTGGATAGTACAATTGAATCCTATCTACCTGATAATTAGTTTATGGTTTACTTGAAATAAACTATATGTAAATGCAGAAAAACCAATATTCACATATTTCGAATTAACCGGAACAAATATTGTGATGGACTTAGGTCAGTTACAGTATTAATAATTTGTAATACCACCAATTAAATATATTAAAAAACGTAACTGTTCCTTTACAATTATATTTTATAAGAGGATGCAGCTCTGGAGAGATACGTGTGTTTTAATGCAACAATTTGAAATAAATAAAAATTAACGCAATGGAACACTTAAGTGAGAATTTTAACTGCATAAAATTTTCGCCCAAGGTATGCATTAAAAATCAAACAAGGCACAAGCAACATAATGAAAACTCAACAACGAGAACCGCCGAATAAAGTAGAGTAGCAGCGTCCAAACTGTTCTAAAATCTTAACGATATTTGTGTATATGTAATTAAAAAGCATATACTGCAACGTTGAAACTGAATTTATGATGGACTTTAGTCTTCCTCTCAAAGAATCCTTGGAAGAGATGGCATGATCAGCAAGTACAGGTTGTTCCGGATTTTGCATTGTACAAGAAAAATTTATACGGAAGTTTAATCTTTAAGTTCACCATCTTCTCTCATCTTTTCTGCTCTTAGAGATTCTAATAACACCGTTATTAATATTACTAGACGACCACTCACTACAAAAGAGATAAATGACTTATCCAAAGGTCCTGCCTGATTTTGTCATCAATTCTAAAAAGTTTGTTTGTAATAGGTAAATTTCTACATAATATTTCTTCAATGAGAGGTAACCGTCTTCGTTTCTAAGAGGCACAAATTCTCTTTGTCTAAACCAACCTCCATCACAAAATAACCTCTCTTATCCAGAACTTAAAGCATTGCTATCCTTAAAGAGAAATATATATTTTGAAAGTCACAAAGACGGAAATGGATTTTACAAAATATATAGCAGAATTTTAAATAATAAAGTAATAAAATATTCTGAAAACTTTATTTTAGAAGTACAGAATGGATTTAAAAAAGGACGATCATGTATAGACCTGGGCCTTCTGCCCAAAATTAATAGAAGAAGAGAATACAATTTAGAAACACGTATTACATTTATTGACTTTGAAAAAGCATTTGACAAAGTTAAAAGAAGCATTTTATTTAACATATTAACAGAAAGACAAATATCAAATAATATTCTAAAAGTTATCATGCGTATATATGAAAATAATCAAATACAAATAAGATTAAATCATGAGCTATCATATACAAGAGAAATAAACCAAGGAGTCCGAGAGGAATGTCCCCTTTCAGCAACTGGCACACAAACTCTTTTTAATATTTATCTAAATGAAATAATAATAAAATGGAATAAAAATTTCCATCAAGGAATTAAACTTTCTCCTACTGTGAACTTAAATACTCTCCTTTTTGCGAATGACCAAATGATAATTACAAATTCTGAAGATAACTTACAGAAAGCTATTTTAAATTTAAATGAGATAGCCAAAGATTATGGAATGATAATACTAACAGAAAATTAAAGAAATGATGGCCTTTAAAGGGCGAGATCCAGCAAGAACTAAAATAGTAATAGATAACAAGATTTTAGAACAGGTGAATTCATTTTTCTACCTAGGTTGAAAAATGAATTACATATGAAAATGAAAAAGATATAAACCTAAAAGAAAATATTTAAAAACAAGATGTGATTAACTCTATATTTAAACCAAACCTAGTTCAAAAACAAACCAGCTTAAAAGTATACAATACATTACATACAATACAGTCTTAATGTATGGAAGCGAAATCTGGACAATAAAACAAAAAGATAAACAAAGATTAATAACAGCTGAAATGAAGTTTATGAGAAAAACTGCAAAGTATATCCTATTTGATCATAAAAGAAACGAATAAATTATGAAGAATTAAACCAGGAATCAGTAATAGAAAAAAAATGTAAAAATATAAACGCAAATGGATGGAACACGTTGAAAGAATGAAAACAGAAAGATTACCAAAACAAGCCTTAAAGTACAAGCCATTAAGGAAAAGATAACCGGGAAGTCCTCTTAAGAGATTCAACGATGATGTCTAAGGCCGGAACAGGCCACACTCTAGGCCTAAATCCTTGATAGGCATGATGATGATGATGATGATGATGATGATTACAAAGACGTATAATAAAAAAGCAAATGTGGTTCAAAACAGGAAATAATACTATAGAAAACTTATTTTAATGCTTGACTATTATCATTTTTCCTTCTCTTTCTGATGATCCACCTTTTAATCAGTTAAGCAAACCTAAAAATTGATTGATAGCGTCGCCAGTTGGGATGAAGAAATCAAAAGAAGATTAAAAATTATCATTGCCATCCTCCTAGATTGTAGAGTTCCCCAAATTCTGCCAAGTAAATAAGAATTGACCACCCGATTTCGTTGGATCTGGTTTCTAAACCTGCAATGTCCTGGGTGGGCCTATGCATAAATGTAAAACACGAAGGAAGGAATCAGGACCTCTCACTGTATCCTACTGAGGAATTACTAATATAAAGAATGCATTTATCAACACCACCTTCTTCAGTGATTCTTCACTGTCGAATAATTTCACAAATCCGTTTGTAAATAAAGTCATTAACCGTTCCGTTCTGTAGCTCCAAAGAAGTTGTCAACCGTATCGATATCCAATATGTCAGAGGTCTGAATGAATCTTCAAAGCAATTAAATCTATTAGTCTCAGAGTAGCTTTTCATCCGATTAATAAATTTTTCTCCCGTTTAAGCTCTGTAAAGGACGAACTTTCGACTCAGGCATATCCTGGTGTCTAATACATTCCCTATGTCAGTATTTTATCACACTATGGCCAGCAGGCAGATCTACTGCTGTTCGTCGTGATGAACGTATATACTATATTAGAGAAGAAAGTTTTTCACTTGATTACAAAGTAAAGTATATTTGACAAGAAATTATATTCTTGTATAATCCTTTACTGAATTGTAAGAAAATAAAATTTGCGAATTAAGTATATTCACGACTTAGGCTACTTGTATATAGTAGCCGTTAAGGTCACACATTTGCCTTAGTATTCCATTATGCATATAGGATACTAAGGCAATTGATGTGAAGTTAACAGCCTCTATATACAAGTAGCCTAGTTGTAAAGATACTTCGTTCAGAAATTTTGTTTGCTTACGCTTGAATAAAGGATTATACAAGAATATAATTTTTTGTCAGGTATAATTTAATTTAAAAGACTATATTAGATTCCACGAGCTGGAACAATCCGGATTTGCTGAATACACCATCTCTTTGAACAAAGGCTATACAGTCATATATAAAATCTGTTTTATCATGGAGCAGTATATAAAACAAGTTGTGAAACCTCGCTGAATCGTCCAAGTCTGAATAGATTAGGTGGGCTTAAGTTATTCCTTTTAGGGAGAACGGTTCTTCATACAGCCCTCTCTAGTTATTTTTTTTAATAACATATATGACTTATGTTAAGACTTGAAGAGCAGTTTGAACCATGATATTCTACTTTATTCAGGTGTGAATGCTCTCACGGTGGAGCCAGACTCACTTTCAGAATGCACTTATGAGATACTTATTGTGCAAAGACAAGTCAAAGACTTGCTTTGCGAGATAATTGTATTTTTTAATAACAGTATTATAAAAAGAATCGGCGTTATGTACACTTTTCAAGCAGTTGATTACACTAAGTAATCCATGTTCTTAGCTGTGAAAATAAGCTTGGGACAATGCTACATTAAATTGCTAAGGGATAAAGGTGTTGCAGGAATAATATGCATGATCTACTACCGTATTTAATTAGTTTGTGCAAATTTTAATTTTTGTGTTTATAATGACCGGTTTATTTGTTAGTGAAATTATACTGTGAGAAAAGTATAATAATAATTATCATTTTTAAATAAATAGATTGTCTATTACATGTATTGTGTGTATTAAGTTTAATATTGAACTAAACGAATGCATTGATTTGATTAAAATTTTATTTATTAGAAATATAATTTAATTTAAATGCATGTATGATATGAAAAACGCACATATTTTCTCGCACAGTTCAAGTGTGCGAGGTTTACCGTTTTCAAGTAAGAACCGTAACTATTACACGTAATTTTTATCGCTTCATGATGGAAACGAAAACCGGAAGTGTGAAAGAAATGAGATTTTTAGAACTTGGATGCGGATATTTAGGAAGTCTTTCAAATAGAAAGAAGAACGTTTAAAATTTTACAATCGGTATGGTACGATAATCACGACAGAACGACTGTTGGGGAGGGGTGGGGGGAGGAACAGTGAGCTTTTAGCTACTACGAAAAAACTAACAGTCTTTCATGTAGAAAGAAAACTAGTTCTGAACCTTAAAGGAGATAAAAGGTGGGAAGTAAAGATGACTGGCTTACGTTATGACTTTTAGAGAAAACCGACAACTAAAATTGTGCCTGCTTCAGCGATTCTTTAAAAGAACGCTGTAGAGTCCGGATTAAGGATTTCAGACTCCAAAAATTTTATTTCTAACTCTCTGAAAATAAACCTCCTTTAATGAATTCGTTAGCAGCCACCCGTAATCAAATAAATTTCCAGTGAATGACATGCTTTAAGAGGGAAAAAAGTGTAAATTATGCGGCGGTGGGGAGGGGGAATTATGTATTTTGAATACATTTAGAACGATGCCGAAAATTCACTAGCCAATTGTCTCTGTTTACTCGTCTGTGGCGAGAGTAGATTTCTGTCCTACCTAAAAAACAGAACAAATTACTCGCATAATTAACGAATAGTATACTGACCGCAATGTCTTGGTTGATGCGTTCGTAATTACAATCAAATCACATCACATTTGGCACAGTATAACAAAACATAAGATTCACTGGAAAAATGTTCATACTACACGTTTAAGACACAAATCAATATCATTGAATTTCGTGAAGTATTCTCTCAATCTTTTTTTAATGCATAATTAATAAAAAATTATTTCATTTCATTTATTATTGTTTATGGCTGAATATTCTCCGTGAAATATTTCTCTCTTTTTTTTCTTTTTTAATCTCTCTCTACCCACAAAAGGTTTGAAATCTATAGTTCATTAATACCGTGGGTAGGCTAAGAATATTTTATCGCGTTTTATTATTTTTTGTATTTTTATTTAATTCTACACAGTCTAGAAATCTTTCTCTAGAGATCAAACATTTTTCAAGCCACTTTAAGGTATCCAGTAAGTTGGACTGTGGTCTCACGCCAGTCGATGAAATTCATCTCCTACCTAAAGACAAAAATCACAAACATCCATGGTCATAACGGGATTCGAACCTGCAGCTTGGACGGCAAGTACGTTAACGAATCGGACTACTACGTCGGCCATCCTAACAATGATAATGTTGTTATATACAGGAATATTTATAACATTATTTCACGCCAATAGTATTCCACAATATATACAATTTCTGTATTAACAGCAATCAAGGATGCAATCATTTCACTAGTGAAAAATATCAATGAGTCAGTTGCAATGACAACTATATATTCAGATTAATATTGAGATTTTGATTTTTTGTACAGTAATCCACAGCTATAGATGTAATTAATATCCTTATTGACAAGTTTCTCTTTTTTTTAGCTGATTACTATTTCAATTTTAAAACCGTTATTGTTAACGCACTTATTTACTTTTGTCATATCTCGATAAATGTGTATATTTTTATAGCTGAAATTATTAATATATTTTAAAAACAAGATATCACTAAGCCTTGTTGGAAACTATATTTTACCATTTCGTGCTACTACTGTTACAGAAGTTCATATAACGTTTTTGTAATTTGAACACAGTATGACTAATTATTATATAATATATATAATGATTAGTATATATAACTTTGCACTTTCTTCCGGAAACGTTCCTGAACAGTGGATAGAGGGCCAAATAATAATAATAATAATAATAATAATAATAATACCAATTCCAAAAAAGGGCAACCTAAACAAACTTGAAAACTACAGAGGAATCACACTCCTTTCTACTTAACTAAAAATCTTTAATAGAATGATATTAAATAGAAATGAACCACTTATAACTCCATTACTTCGCACAAACCAGGTGGAATTCTTCAAAAAACGTGGTACTCTAGAACACATTCACAATGCATCAGAAGACTAATAGAGGGTTGAAAGGACAACTTATCACTGACTTTACTAAACTTTACTTTACTTTACAACTTTTGAACTTTACTGACTTTACTAAAGCATTTGATCCTGTTGACAGAGAACGACTATGGGAACACTCGAACTTTATGGCATTCCACCTAAAATTATCAGGGCAATCAAGGCACCCTACCAAGGATATCAGGCCACAGTACTAGTTAATGGAAACAAAACAGACAGTTTTCCCATCACCACAGGAGTCCTACAGGGAGATACTCTGGCCCCATATCTATTCATCATAGTGATTGACTATATTTTTAAATTGATTCAAGTTAAATCTGGAATTCTCATCAAAGACCCATATATATAGATGCAACTTGAAGACCTGAGCTTTGCATATGATATAGTCCTTATTGACTCCAACTTTTCAGATGCCCAAAACCACTTCAACAGCCTTAGGAGAACCGCAGAAATATTTAGACTAAAAATAAACTCCCAAAAAACCAAAGATATTAAAAAAATCAGATAGATTGGCACATCTATATAAATCAAAATGATCACCTTGATGAAGTAGAGGACTTTGTATACCAAGGATCACACATTTCAGATTCCTTAACAGCCATTAAGACAAGAAAACAGAAAGCACTTAAGTCTTAATAAAGTGTAGAAGTCGAGTCTCATCTCAAAGAAGACGAAGATTCGTCTTTACAAGTGCACGCCAGTCTATCTTTCTGTACGGCTCACAGACCTGGAACATCTAAACAAAAGCAGCAGCAACCAATATTAAAAATAGCTTTGGAACTACTTGTCTAAGAAATATCCTGGATTACTCCTGGCAAGACCACATTCCCAACTCTACTATATTAGATGAAACCAATCAAGATTCTCTAGTCAGCACTGTTCAAAGAAACCAAATAAAATAGCTCGGCCACACTCAGACATCCACCCCTTTGCACCTTTTGATGCTCTAGTCCTCTACGCCCCTACAGATGGAAAAAGAAAAAGAGACAGACCCCGAACTGAATATTGGAAATACGGTAAATCAGCAATATTCTCCCCGTTTTCCTCAACCTCTCCGCATCAGAGATCTGTCAATTAGCATATGACAGAGAAGCCTGGTTTTCCTTTACGTCATATGAACCTCCAAGTTCTGTCTTAGTGTACATAGACTACTTATTTGTTTTGATTGGTTTCCCTATTCATAATTGTAAAATTATAAATAAACGATGATGATGATGACTAATCATTACTACCACTTCAAATACGTCATCAATACAATCCCAGTAGCACATATAGTGGAATGCTTTAGAGCAGTGGTTCTTAACCTGGGCAGTAGCGCTGTGAACTCTGAAGAGTGGCGGTAAGCCTTATAATACTACTAATATAATAAAAGCAAAAATTCCGTATTTAATCTAGCATCCCTATTTATATTGCATGTTTGGCAACACTGTTCAGATTTATTTGCTAGTTACTTTTTAGAATTTTTACATTGAAAGTTAAGTAATCGGACTACTTTTGGTCTGAATTTTCTACATTGTTGTCAATATTCAAGTGAATATTTAAAATATGGAGTTATTTCGTCTGTAAATAATGAGAAGTTACCAATGTGCTTAATATGTGAAAAAACTTTCTCAAACGAAAGCCTTCAAGAATGATTGAGAATTTAAGAACAAAGTACCAAAATAAAGTAAAAAAGGATGTGGAGTACTTTCGCGAATTAAAGACTAAATTTAAAAATCGTCCTGGATTTAAAGGATTGGTTGTAAAATAAAGTAACCAACAAGAGAAGTTACTTGTTGTGTCTTACAAACTTTCAAAATTAATTGCCAAATGTGAAAAGCCACATACTATTGGCAAAACTCTAATCTTATAGGCTATAAATGAAGTTTTAGATACGATGATTGGCCCAAGTAAAAGTAATATGACGTCAATTCCTCTCAGCAATAGTTCAGTATCAACAAGAAATGGCTAAGGACATTGAAAAAAAAAACTTTGTGATGAATTAAAAACCATAGAATTTTCTTTGCAATTCGATGAGACAACTTTACGTGACAAGGAAGCTTCGTTTATGGTCTACGTGCGTTATATAAATGCCAATGAAGAAATCATCGAAGCGTTTCTATTTGCTGAACAAATGAAAATTGACACAAAAGGCTCTACAGTTTTTAAGGTTGTTAAAGACTTTTTAATGTTAAAAATATTCCTCTCACAAATATTATGGTGTGTGCAAGATGGAGTGTGATGGAGCGCCAGCTATGATTGGTCGTCACCGTGAATTTATAGCACATTTAAAAAAAGCAGTTGCAAATATGTTTACAATTCTGCATTCTTCATAGACAGCACATAGCTGCAAAACATATTAACGATAGGCTACATTAGACTTTAGATGATATTATTAAACCAGTGAATAAAATAAAAACCAGTCATTGAATAACCGTCTTTTTCGGGGACTTTTCCATGAAGAAGAATTTGGGTGACTTTTGCCTCACACTGAAGTTAGATAGCTCTCAAATGGAAACTGTTCTGCGACGCTTTAGTGATCTCTACGACACTGTTTTTAAATTTCTTAAAACATGTGTAATGTTCTAAAGAAGGGAAAAGGTTGACATCGCATATCTTTCCGATATTTTCACCAAATTAAACAAGGTTGACATCAAATTGCGGGGAAGAAACATGAATCTTATTAAAGCAAAGGGAATTATATAAATGCTTTTATCAGCAAATTAACATTCTACAAGCAGAGCATTGCAAGACGAGATTTTCTGCAGTTCTCAAGTCTACAAATAATAGATGATGATTTAATATTAGATACAGATTTGGATTGTTACTGTTCCCATATGACACTAAAAGAAGACTTGATGATCAGATTCAAAGACTTTAATGAGCTTAAAATATCTGATTGGACCATAAATCCATTTCTTTCATGCAACATCTCTGTTCATCCAAATTCGTGTGATGAATTTATTGACTTAAAAAAAATGATTTTGAAGCTCAAATACAATTTCAACAGCGTAGATATGAAAGATTCTGGCCAAACATGCAATGCAAGTATCCACAGCTTTGGCAAGAAATAAAATGACTGCTCACTGCTTTTCCTTCTTCGTACTTGGTTGAGAAAGGATTCAGCGTAGTGTTGCAATTTTTAGCTAAGCAGCGAAATATATTGCGAATAAGTGAAAGAAGAGACTTGAGACTTCGTTTGCCGAATATTACACCTGATATTAAAAAATTAGTCGGATCTCATCAGGCTCAGGGTAGCTATTAATGATTGGCTTATTAAATACATAACTTTACATCTTTTTTGAGTAAAAATTAATTTGTATCAAAGTCATTAATTTTTAATTAATTATCAGTTCAAATATGTTGATGGTAATTTAGGTTTGCCTAATAATATATTATAATTATCTTATTGAGTCATTAACCTAGTGTAAAATTGAGCAGGGGGCGCCAGGCTATACAAATAGTTGAAAGGGGCGCCAGACAAAAAAAGGTTAAGAACTATTGCTTTAGAGATATCAAAAAAGTCTATTATAATATGCATAATAGATTATATTATTACTCGATTCAATTAGAACGTATTCTCTTCTTATTCCACTAATAATTAATTTATGAAATTAAGAGTGATTTCACAACCTTCCCAGTTCAACGTCCAAATAATGTGGCAACCATTCCCAGTGCTTATTATGAAACATAAAAGATATATTGCTCTCATGATTTATAATTTAGGTTGTTCTCACATACTATTAAATGTATGATTTTTAACTACCACATTTTCGAATAAATCATGTCGACACGATGAAATGCAACACGCTGCATAATAACCGGAACGAATAGAGCATGCTTATCCCATGAAAACTCTGCAGTTTTAGTCTGCTCGATCTGACCTTGTGCGTTCCGTTCTGTGGATAGAATCAAACAGATATATTTATAAATACCCAGACGACCTCAGTGTACAGTACCGACCTTTTGACACACGAATAAAACGAAGTGAAAGATCTGATTGGTGTATGTAAGTTCAAGCATATGGTACAAGGTGAGAGTGTCCTTCACTTCATCAAGAGCTCCCTGTAAAATGTATCAAACGATGGAAGTCGTCATATACACACACACACATGGCCACTTAGCGCAATAGTATTTAAATTATCAACTCATGTCATAAAAATATTATATATTGTTAATTATTTATTGTGATGAAATACAATATTTTATCATGGATAAAAAAAAAAGTATCGATTATGACTTAAGTCCCCTACACTCAAAAGTATATTTTACTATAAATGCAGTAAATGAATAAAAATAATAATACCTAATGTACTTATTTGTATTGTTATATATATAGTAGAAAACATAGGGCATTGCTTTTTTAATGGTTAACTTAATCTACCTTTGAAATATTATAAAGAAAAAGCATTATATTGTTCCACATTTACCGATCGTGTCACATCCAAGTATAGCCTAGTAACAAATAACATCAGACAATCACTACTAAAAATTCCATCTGTAGGTTCTGTGATAACTCCTTTTGCTTTTGAACATATTAAAAATGCCATTGCCAATAAGAATTTGGCGTAAAATACATTCGGGTTATTAAGTCAAGTTTTGTTCTAATTAAATAAATCGCGAAAGTACACTGCAGTTATACTCAGCCGTTTATAACGGCGATTTTTATGGCAGGACTATTATTGGTAACCACCTTTGTGTGTGTGTGTGTGTGTGTGTGTGTGCGTGCGTGCGTGCGTGCGTGCGTGTGCGTGCGTGCGTGCGTGTGTGTGCGTGCGTGCGTGCGTGTGCGTGTGTGCGTGCGTGGTAATAACTGTTGAAAATAAAATAACGCGAACATTATTTGGGTTAAAAGATGCTACTACTACTAATTACTGAAAAATAACGAATTAAGAATTTTCAGTTTTCCTCCCATCGCCCTTTCCCACCTGCATTATTAAAGAACGAATTCGTAAGACTGAAATCGGTCCACTACGAAATTCATACCTTAGACGCCTTCTTATGAGTTCTTAATGAATGAAGTCGGTTTCAGAAGTGATTTCTCACACACATTTCCCGAAGTTTCTCTAAAACATCTGCTGTATATTACTAATAAAAGAAAAAAAAAAAAAATAGCAAGCTCAGCACTAATGGTTTCCTTTTTTTTTTTTTTAAGTATGTCTCATTTCATAGTCATTATCTTATCAGTATGAAACATCCCGGGATGTCTTAAAGTTTAACAAGAAGGCGAAAATAAATGCATAATCAGCAGTTACAATGTTTCTTAGGCACTCGGATCAGACATGAGAACGGTCCATTAGCTTTTCGCACGATATACATTAACCATTAATAGGCTTGTCATACCAATATGAAGGTGAAATTTTCTCTAGTAATTCTGCTTATGTTAAATGTCATATCAGGTAGGTGGCGCTGTTTTCTAATTTTTATAGCATATATATGGGGTAAGAAAAAAATGGCAAAATATTAAGTAAAGTCTTTATACTAAGGATGAAAGAAGGCGAAATTAATAACAATATTATTAAATAAAGCTAGCTAGTTCAGATTTATTTAAAAGCAAGTTTATTTTCAATTACTACAGAGATCTGACAATAAGTCTTTTATGACCTCTATCCTCATAATTTATATTGAGGAGGCTTCCCTTTTTATTCAGTCCAATTTCATATTCATCACTAAAGCAATTATATATCATACTTTTTCTTAATTTATCATAATCATTACCATTTTATTTATTTATTAGAAATTTAAGTTATCATCGAACGATCTATTGGCTTTGGTAACTCTCGGATAAGCTTTCACCTTCCATTAGAGCGAATTCAGTGTGCACTGGGATACACCAGCATTTTTATTTTCACGTAAATTAATTAAACTAATTTTGTAAGTTATTTTTATACATGAATGTAGATATTTGTTGGGATAAATTTTACATTTATTTAATTTATTTTTGATTTGCTGATTAATTCCTGATAATTTTATTCAGCAAATAAATAGCCCAATTAAACCACTACCAATTTCGCAATACCTAATTTTTATGACAATCTCGCCTATGAAAAGGTTATAAACATATGGAGCATTCTGTTGTAGGAATCAATTGTGATATATTGGCATATTCCATATTCTACTTTAAGTTTTCAAGATTATAACTGCCTGGATATTAGATATGCATTTCATCAGAAGACTGGCGATGATCATTATAATAAGTAAATTTTATTTACAGCTTCAGCCAATATTTTCTTCTCTTCGGAAAGACGATATGTCTACATCTACGAGACAGGGAATACAATCATTTCCAACCATAAGCAAATCTCTAAGCCAGTACAGCAGAAGGCAACTGTCACGATAACAGCGGCAGACAGTCAGATTATGTATATGCAGGTAATGCATGATTCTAATATGATAATCATATTTGAATAGACCTATAAAGTTATGGGTTTTGAAAGTGGACTTGAAGTAATTTATTCATTTATTTTTAATTTAATTTTTTTTTTTTTTTTTTAGATATTCAACTTAAGCACTTCTCATGGTGAAACTGAAGAGAGTTCGTACTTATGCGAAGATTTGGAAACTTATCCAACTAGATTTACTTTCAATAATGGTCTCATTCTAGATGTTTGGTTTCATCAACAAGAAAGTTCTTGGGCAATTAATACGAAAGCTGCCATTCTGAGTGCCATTCAGAACACAGCAGGCACTACAGACACAGATACAATGATCGCAGAAGTAAGTTCTCAGAAATCTGCTGTTTGCATTGAATTAACATAGTGAATCATATCAAAAAGTAACACATAGCATACGCACAATATCTAGGAGGATACCACTTTTAACATATAGAAACTAGAGCTTCCAAGCCCGTTGCGCAATTTGGTATTACCAAGAGGAGCTAGGTGATTAGGCGAATTAATATTAGGCAACTCAATAAACTTCAAATCCAATGTATAACTATAAACCAAATTAAACTGACAAAACAATTTATTAAATAGACAACTAAATAATAAATGATATTAAAATAATATCGTTTATTGACAATTTCTTTCGTACAACTGTAGCAACCCACTGATTACTTTGTCAGCTAGTAAACAGAGCTTATTAGTGCAATAAAAATATGGCAGCATCTGCCAAATTACAAAACTGCAACCATCTAAGTCAAACCAAACAATTTTATTATATGGACTACATTTTTCTCTGCACAAATCTTCGCCGCAAAAATTTCTTCTTTAAGAGGTTAACCATTTTCTGCAATCAGAAGATATCAAGAATATCTTCTAATATTCTTGAAAACCTAATTTACTTGTCCGGGTATATACTTGATTACGTTATTTACTTAATAGAATTGATTACTTTGCGTACTTCTTGACTTGACTTGTTTGCGCACATTTCTACTGAATTATATGTATGCATACTTATCCATTTAATTATTAAGAATTTAATAGAAATATGAAACTGCAAAGAAAACGAAAACGTTTATCATGAATTGCTATTAATTTTTTAAAAACTTAGGTTTTAAAAATTTTATTTTTATTTTTTAATTTTTGAAAAAAATTATAATTTTTGAAATACTTGAAATACGTACTTTCATGTTTTGTCATCTTTTGAAATACTTTCATGACAAAGTGGTTGGTCGACTCTGCCTTTGCAGATCCGAAAAAAAAAAAAAAAAAAAACTGCACAAAACGTGTACACGGCCTGCTGTTACTGTTGCGAGGCATATCAGTTGTACTGTCAAAGGTTCATGGAACACATAACTTGTGAAGAAGAGGAAATGGATGGTCGGGTCAACTAGTTTCCAGAATTATCGAATAAGGACAACAGAAAATCTTAATTTGTAAATGAGACTGACTTTACAGATTCACAAAAAACGTTTGAAGCTGAATAAAATGTCCACAGGTGGAAGCTCTCGGCGCACAAGCTCCTTAACAATAAGACAACACCTCTGAAGTGTGGATGTTTCATGGACAGTTAATTTCAGAAGATGGCTACCCAAAAGTCCACAAATTTGTATGCAGTTCATATCAGGTGTATTACAACTTATTGTAATATATCTAATTTGACGAAGAGCATAACGAATACAGCATAAGGAATATTTTCAGTGTAATATTACGCCGAGTTTTGTCTATGAAAGAGTGTAGGTTACAGTTTCGTCAAAGAAATGCGTTTAAGTTGAAACCATAACTTACTGTTTCATACACAGAAAGTTATGAGTAGTTGTAATTATCACTTAATTTGCAATTAATTAGTATTATTTGGTTGTTATTAGTTAATTATTCATATTGATGTTATTAATTACTAATAGGGTTTTATAGAACAGTGCATTTCTTTCATCCTAAACCTAACTAGAAATATTCAACCAAAAAAAAGAAACAAACATGAATCATAGTCAAAATTTAAATATAAAAAAAAAACATTTAATTTTTATTTTCTATATCACAAAGAAGAATCTGTTCTTCTTACATATCTGATTAGATCCTCTGATTACAGAGTGATGCTATCCAAAAGCAGCCCATGGATGGATCGAACAAACTTGATGCTTTTTCTGCTATGCAGAAAACTGTATGGCAGGAAGTTTTAAGAAAGCGTTGTGGCCAGCAAGCCTTTATTAGCAAAAACAAGTACGCATCGACGATAGGTATGTGCTAAGACACACTGTTCATGAATCATAGAAATCTAGAAATCAGTCCCATGCAGCGACAGTGAATGTGTGTGGGCATGGAAATGTATAAAGAACGTTTTTTACCTCAGTCTGTTGTGACAAACAAAGTTTGGTTGCGGCAGTGCAGTGATGAATAATTACAAATGCAGAAATGCTTCGGTTAATAATTTCTGAACTTAACTGAGAGTTCATCACGAAGATGAACGTAATACTAATAGAGATGACACCATTGTCTATGAATGTGAGATTAAGGAAAAGTCTTACTGTAAACCAGAGTTAAGTAAAATAGAGTCTGTTCAATTTTTATAGGACGACATTATGGGCATCTGCAATACTAACTACCAGATAGAGGAAAACATTAAAGACTTCATAAAAGTAACTAAGATAAAAGATCTCAAGTCTTGTCGGAATAGGCAAACACTCCTTAGTAGTATAAAGGGCGAGCGGTATCACAATCCCTGGTCGGTGAGTAAATAATACTAATATATAATATTACTGGAGAAATATTGCTGAAATTCAAGCTACTTACCTTTCATTAAGTTATATTGCATTCTTAGTAAGCTTTCTTTTTGTAGACAAGACAAGCTTTTCCTTTATTAGCAGACGAACAATTTCGATGCGAACAAGTTATTCAAGACTCTGTCATCCAACAAGTCACGTGCAGCGAAAAAGGCCTCGTCAGACTGTACACGTCTGAAAATGATATCACTAGAGTGGAAGGGAGACTGCGGCTAACACTAGTAAAAAGCGAAAGTGCCCTATGGAAAAATGAATGTAAATATATTATTATTATAGAACAGTCTTTTATAGTAGCAAACTGAGTTATCATATTTTGTTATGAGATAATCAATAATAATAATAATAATATATCTTTTATTATTAAATAATAATTATATTATAATAACTAACAATACCTGCCCAGACGTTCCAGTTCTTACTAGCTAGTCACTAACATAATGAACTATACTATTTCATTATATGAAGCAATATAATTTAATTAAAAATAAATAAATAAATAAATAAATAAAATATATATATATATATATATATATATATATATATATGCCTGCAGCAAAATAGCTCAAACTGACTATACATACCGCCATGATCAAGTGGCCAAAATAGTTCATTGGCATGTATGTAAAAAATATGACTTTCCTACTTCTGATAACTGGTGGCAGCATAAAATAGAGACTGTATTGGAAAACGAAACAGCAAAAATTCTCTGGGACTTTAGAATACAAACTGATCGGCATTTGGAACACGATAGATCTGATATCACAATTATCGAACATCGACAAGTTTGGATTATTGATATCACAGTACCCAGTGATAACAACATTAACAACAAAGAACTGAAAAATTCACTAAATATCGAGATCTGGCAATCGAAGTTCGCAGAGTGTGGCTTAAACACACTAAAGTTATTCCAATAGTTATCAATGCACTTGGCAACTTCAAAGAAGCTATCCAACTATTTACAACAAACGACGAAGTGACCCCCATACAACCTACAAAAAACAGCATTACTTGGAACAGTCCATATTTTACGACGCTACCTGACAGACTATTCTTAGATTCTTGGGTAGAATCTGAATTGTTCTGTATCACCAGTCAAATTTTTATTTATATGAATATCTTGTTTTGACTGTGTATCAATTATGTGAGTAAAAAAAAAATAATAATAAATAATAATAATAATAACACATTTCTGCATCACCATATTTTATTAATAATTTAAATTATAAATTGTTATGTAATTAATTTCATTAATAAGTCATATTATTTATAATGTAGTTAATATTAATTCCGCTACTAAATGATTATACAGTTAATAATCTGTTTTTTCCTTATTATTCTTGATCAAGAATAATTTTGATCAAAATTATTATTCTTTATATAAAGTTTTTTACATGTTATTACGGTTTAATTATATTAGAAAAGGATAACGCATAAAATGTTTCCATGCTAATGTTGAATAGAAACTAAATTTGTTTAAAAATTTTGAAAATGTTACAGACCTTTCTATTTGGATGGCAGATTTAAACAACAAGTCAAAAATAACAACCTTAACCAAAATAACTGAGGCCATGAGACAAGCGGTTAAGTCGACAAAACCTGATAATCCGGAAACTAATCCCTGTGAAATCTGCATAGCCAATCGTTCATCACTCTCCAAAAAAAATAATAATAATAATAATAATAATTAATCTAGGCATCTACTTTTACGTCCAAGAACGACCCTTATTCTCTTCCCTATTGCCTGGATTGAAATTTTTCTTTTCATCTATTATATACTACAGTATGAAAATAGTATGAAAAATACAAATATGTAAAATCAAGGACAGTACTGGGGTAGATACGAAATTGGTTCAAACCATTTACAATATCAACCATTGCATTATGAAGGAGGCAGGATGTGCACCTAGCATCGTGGACAGTCGGTCACATTAGCAATGTATATGTTTCAATCAAATCCCCTGTGTTCTTCATTCCATAGGCCTCATGTCACCTTGGTCACCGCCTATAAATTCCCTTCACTACTTCCTCATCCCAAGAGAAACCCAAGAGACCAAATCTGATCACAGTAGTTAAGACGTGGATTTATCAGAGCCGTTCTCTGAGTTCCGAGAACATATCAAAACTCCTAGTTCAGAACTCGACTTCTAGTTCTTCGCCCCTTTCCCACTCCAATTCATATACTCATCAGTTTCTAGCAGTACAATCCGATCAATGTAATACATAATTTGCGATCTTCTCAGTCTAAAGTGCACATAATTTTATATTTGTCACGTTGAAATGGCGGTCATTATCCTTACACCACAGTGTCAGTTTATTCAAGTCGTCCTGCAGGATCTGATTCACTTTTATTTACTACTGCCTTCCATAAATTTAGATTTATTCAATATACTAAATATGTAAGCATTTTGTGTGCAACCATGCTTAACTAGTTAATTATGTACTTTTAAATGGTCGGCGTTTTTAGATTTTCTTTCAGAATTTCGAAAAGCAGACCTGTCCTTTGTGGCAACTACCAAGAGAAGTCCTCACATCATGGATATCGATATTATTAATACACTCAAAAAATTCTGTCCGCTCTCCAGCGATGAAAATTCTGCTGCCCTGTTCTATCAGCTAGTTGTCAACCTACGTGGTTTGCAATCGTTGGAAAGCCTTTTTGCTCACATCGAAACGGAAAATTTCCACAATTGCTCCAAAAATATCTCGTAAGTATAACTTAAGGACATGTTTTAAGGAAACATTATCTTATGTCTTTTTGTTCAGTTCTTCACGAAAATAATGAATATCTACTTCAGTCGTAGAGATAGAATAAATTTAGTGCCAATAATACATGAGTATGTAATATCCAGTAAACTGAAAAATTTTATTAATATATGTAGTGTTATGAATTTCGAAATTAAATGAAAATAAAATTATTTTAATTATCATAAAGTGTCCGACAAGCAGTGTCCGATGCACTCACTGTTGCAGCATTCCAAATACGGATGAGTCTCCTGTCCGTGTCTGCGAGCAATCAAAGTGATTTTTCGGTTGACAAAGAATATCATGTCAAGTGACAATTCTCGACTTTTGGCTTTTGTATACGGAAAGAAATGTTTGTCGTGTCTGATAATAAATTGATGATACGAGAGGTTCAAATATGGATGCCTCGTATCTAATGAGGAAAGGTCTGATCAGCTGAGAAATGTCATAAACTTCAAATAGCTATGTTCATGAAATATCCAGACGCTGCTATTCGAAGCAAAGCGCAAGCGTGTGAACAATCAGAAACATTGCTGATGTTTTTCGAATTTGGTACGAAACCATTTACGATATCATTTATGAAGGCTTGCATTATAAAGAAAGAGATGGGTTTCGAGTTTGAATGTAGGCCAAAGCAAGTAAGGCTATGAGATGAACGTATTATATAGATTAATAAATATGTTAACTCAGTATTCTCGTGGCCAGTTAACCCTCCACCTATGAGACCCGCTTCTCACCTTCAACTGAAAAACTCATAAAGGTTCTTCGTATCGGGGTTCGAACTAGTGTCTTTGCAATTAAACGGGATTGACGATAATGACTGAAGTAATGAATGAATTAGATAGGTTGCCAACCGGTAGCTTCGTGTTTAGCCGGTCACATTCTACGACATTGACATGAAAAAATCGGTAACGCATGGACGAATGTCGTTATACGTTTGGAGGTTATGTTGAAAAACAGTTTAAGTATTCCTCTTCCATATATAGAGACATTCGTCCAGGACGGATAAATTCCTAACAAGAATAGAAGTCAAAAAAGGTTGGCAAAGACTTTTCGATTGACTCTCGTACACAATAAAAGTTTTTTCATGTTTAATTTAATTTTAATACCATATGTGCAATAAAAAATTTGGTCTGATTTTAGGGAACTCGTGTTCGATGCACTTCCAATGGCAGGAACAGCTGGAGCTGTTCGTCAGATGGTTCACTTGATAAATCACGGTGCGATCCCAGATACCAAAATTAAAATGTGGTTTTCCGTTCTGTCACTTTTGCCGGATCCCACAGAGGAGATAATTGAATTGATTGTGGTAAGTAATTTGTACTCTATTCAGTCTTGTTCGAAATGAGCAACCATCGATTTGTTTTGCTTTGAAGGAACATATTTATTCAACCAGAATTGTGACACGAAACGACAAGATTTTGCAGGCTTGGAGATTATTACTGGGTGTGCTAAAATTACAGAAAATCCTATATTTAACAGAAACAGAAAAACACATCTATAATATAATATCGCCTTAGTTACAGAGATTCCTTCGGGTTTTTTTTTTTTTTTTGGTTAAACTACTTTTCATTAGTTCTACCTAAGAAGCGTTGCGACAAAACGGCAGTTTGGCTATGCATAAAATTTCTGTCTGCACTAGAGATAGATAACTTACGTGTGATTCAGCTGAGTCCATTAATTCCTTTAAATAACAAGGAATTGACTCACTGATTCATCATCTGGAGAGACTTTGGGTTCAGTATCAGCTGTTACGTGTCATGCTCGGATAAATGATTTAATTCTTCTGAAATCAAATAACTATTTTTAAAATTATTTAATATTGTTATCTTTATAATAATTCGAAAAATATTTACAAGAAAGCGAGTAAAAGTGAATTGACTTATAAAATATGCTACTTGCAACTCCTAAGAGAATGCACTCCGAAACATACGTAAAATAAATACAAAAATGTTGTCCAATCTTTGTATCTTTGGAAGTGCACAGTTTCTCATTTTGAATGCATTTGCTGTCCTAAAGAAATATGGAAACAATTGTAAACAATTATTATTATTATTACATGACACAGTGGAGTCCCAGACTCATCCTGGAAGGCCATTCTACGCCAAACAACACTACGCGATCCGCCGTTTGCGCTATACCATCTATGAAAGAAAGAAAAAAAGTACGCTTCTATTCACTTCTATAGTGACAATATGTATTACCACAACAGTGGCACTATAGACATAATTTGATTTTGTTATTCGTTGTTTATTTACAATTGTATTTATTTTGGATAACAATAGTTTTGCTTTGCCCAATTTTATTAGTACAAATAATACGACTGAAATCAAAACCGAAATTACTCTAGAAGTTTATAACCAAAATTATAAATACCAAACTCTATTTAATCCCGTCCAGCCAGTGAGAAATTATTACTATCTGTTCGAATATTTTTGATAGTGAATGTGGTTGTTTTGAATTACGGCCAAAGCGTCCGGCATAAATTATGATCAACGACAGTTATTTCTATAAATTTCGTGGGTTCTTCAGGTCTGTTTGCCTGCTTTTGAAGAGGGAAAAAAAACAAACAAAAACGCTTTTTTCGGGGAGGAAACGCTTTGTAATACAGCTAATCTACTGAAACCAAAATGGAATACGTGGACATTCTAGTGTACGTCCAAATTCCGAATTTTATTAAATTCCATTCAGTCAGAGTGAAGCTATCAAAATATATTTTCGACATGTTTTTGTCCTATTAATTCCTTAAAATGGTCCGAATTTTAAACAGAAATTAGATAGCCTGATAAATTTTCTAAGGATTTCAGATAAGAATTCATCGTTGTATGGCTGTAATGCAAGACTGTTGCTTAAAAAAAAAAAAAAAAAAAATGTTCGGCGAGCTCTCACGTTATCTTCAGTTTCAGAAAAAGCGATACAACAGCCTATCTAATGTTATACTAATTAATATTTGTAATTTAGTATAAGAGGTGATACAAAAGCCATCCACTCAGCTAGTTTAATTATTGTAAGTAATGGTATAAGCAGTTAATAATGATTTAAGTGATTGTTATACTAGTATTTGTCAATTACAACAAATTTTTTATCTTATTCTGATAAATCCCTTGATTATTCCAAATCGCGATAATACGCATGTTAAAAATAATAACTTTTATAGTTGAATTATTTAAGCATCGTGATAAGGTCGCTAAGTACCTGAAATTAATTTTCCAGGGGCTTCTCAATAACCAACGCACTAAAATGCAAGTTGCTCTCGGCTTGTCTACAATCATCTATAATTACTGTGAAAAAACACAAAACTGTATGGAGATTTCTGTTATAAAGAAAGCTATTTCTGCCTTCCAAGAATCAATTGGTAGCTGTAGATCTCCGCAAGCCTGGGAGGAAGAAAATGAGGTAAGATATTTCTGGCCTTCTAAAAATCAAGCACATGAATACTTTACGAGCGGTGTCGAATCTGAACTGCTTACCTGATTTAATTTCAATGTAGCTTTATTTTAAAATTTAAAATAAATTTTTTAAACGAGATCAGTTCAGTGATTTAAAAACATTAAAAATTTAAACTTAGTTACCAGAGTATTTTGCAAAGTTACATTACGCACCAAAGGCATATTCCTGGTAACATAAAAATGGCTGCACTAAAAGTGAAGTTTAATAACAATAATTATTATGAGCAGTTCATTAAAGGGAAAAATAAACTTTAAAATCAAATCATGTTCACATTTAGTAAAATAGGTAAGCATATGACCTAATTCAAATATTGGCTAATATACATAGACAGGAATTTATTACAATTTCTGTGAGTTTAAGTGACCTCTTTTATAACAATTCTTTATCGCAACAACTGAACTTAGAGCCATCTTTGTGTCATATGTGCTGTGAACATAAATTCGTTTATCCAATTTGTTCATTAAAATGATCCAGATGAAACGACAAATTTTATCAGTAATATGAGATACCAAATCATTCATTCCATCAAGCCTGGGGGGAATTATTATCATCATTTAGAATTATTTGGCTAATAAAAAGGTCCAAATAATTTGAGAAATTTAAAATTGCTTGATTACTGTGGCACATGGTCAAATGAACATTAGACTTAGCATGCTGTTATATATATTGGATACGGAGACTTTCGACCAATAAGTATAATTATAAAATCAAATTCAGTTTATTTTATTTTATAATGTATATACACTATAGGTCCATTATTTTCGAGAGAACTATTAAGATGTCTGTGACAAATTTACATTATTATTCTGAGAATCATAGTGATCAGCATGTACTTTTGTAAAAACCTAGTGATTTAGTCAAAAGTTATAGAAGTTTAAGACAAGACGAGGCGTTTTTGATTACCGGACATACGCGTATAATTTTGGCTTTGTCTAATTGTATCACTGTAAATAACTTAATTGACATCAAAATTGTAACAATAATATCAAATTTCATTAAATTACATCCATCTAGTGTGTAATTATTAATATCAGTTTTTTGAATTATTTGTCCAAGAAAACCTAGTGAAAACCTAGTGAAAAAAAGCATAAGTCTCAAATTTTATTAAATTCCATTTAACCAGAGGGGAGGTATTGTAATATACAACCTGGATACATTGTTAATTTCTACCCATGCAATTCCAAGTAAAACAAAAACTAGAAAAGAGGGATCTCGATAAATTTTTGTAGGAATTCAAAATACCAAATTCAATAAAATCCATCGAGCCAGAATCTCACAGATTGGTCTTACTAATTTTGCGAAACGTAGATGAAACCAAGTCAATGTTTTATTAATTAAGCTAAAACTTCTTTTATTCATTGGATTTCAAAAATTCATTGGATTTTTGCAGAAGTACCACCATTCGATAAAAGATCTTTAAATATCGCAAATTTATCACATCTAATATCATGATAGTTCTCATAAAAACACGAAAATATTTACAATCGAAAATTCAACTGTGAACATTACATCATATGCTAATAATAATGAGGCCATTATAAAATGTACGTTTTGTTATGCGCATTATGCATAAATAAAGTATAGTAATTTTTAATCATGAGTTCCAGGCTGGTTGATGAAAGATTCATTTAACATGCCAGTATAACATCGCTTATAATATTGGAGAAATGAGAATTGAGCATTTATAAGTGTTAAGGTATTGTAAATAAGAGGGTTATAACTTCACGGTCATTTAAATTATTATTATTATTATTCGAACCTCCAGGGAGTCCAAGGGCTCATCGAGGGAGGGCACCTGCACTACAACTGTCTCCATTACTCAATGCATCAACTGACCGCAACTACACCTATGCCATCTACGGCCGACCACCACCACTAGTATTTCCACAGACACTCACAAACATCCATGCCCACGGCGGGATTCGAACCCGCAGCCTTTTGGCTGGAGAGCGGATACGCCAACCACTCGGCCAGCCAGGGCTGCCTATGTAATATAATTTATGGATTATTTGAAAGATGCATTAATGGTAAATATCAACAGAACACTAGCTGTATCAAGCTAACTTTTCTTTCTAAAGTAAGCAGTGCTGAAACTTTCTCTCTCTCTCTCTCTCTCTCTCTCTGTGTGTGTGTGTGTGTGTGTGTGTGTGTGTGTGTGTGTGTGTGTGTGTGTGTGTGTGTGTGTGTGTGTGTGTGTGTGTGTGTGTGTGTGTGTGTGTGTGTGTGTGTGTGTGTGTGTGTGTGTGTGTGTGTGTGTTCAAATTTACACATAAGAGATCACAAACGCATAGCAACCCCAACAATGCCTTGTATTAAGCAGAAAATAAGAATGGCTTATGTTTACCTCGTGCAGCAGGAGTTGTATGGAGCTGGACAGTAAATGATAGTTAAACAGCAGTTGCTCCTGTTCTTATGGTGGCAGGTTCACTGAACGGCGCCATGAAAATGCCTGCATCATAAAGTATTGAGAAGGTGATGAGGTGATCCTGTGTGGGGGGGGGGGAGGGTATTAGTTAACTGAAATACTTCTTCTGAATAGCATCATGTATTTTTTAGAATTTTTTGGTACATCATCCCAAATGTTGAAACAATATTTCAAGACTGGTATGGAGTAAGTTTATTGGAGACTGAAGGGTTATGGTTGTGTTTGTGCTAGGAAAGGCTACGGGTGTAAGAGAGCCAAATAAAGATTTCTTAATATTTGAATATTATCAGAGAGGAAGTGAAGTGGGATCTTTCTGGTGAGAAATAGACAGGACTGGGTGTGGTAGCAATGAAGCTTACAAAGTTGCTCTCACTCCACTAAAGAATGGCAAAGGAGATCAATTTAAAGCAGTTTATGAATGGTACTGAGAGATGCAATGATTGTGCATTACAGGGTTTGTCAAATGAATAAGAGAACTAGAGAGTGTACTGTTCATCAGCAAAGCTATGGATAAGTCTGTGGCCAGTGAGAGAAAATCATTTATCTATGAAAGGAAGTGAGTGAGTGAGTGAAAGTACAGAGTCCTGAGGTTATCTCCACGTCAGCTGCAAATTCTAAGACGAATAAATCATCTACCATAGCACCTATAGAACGACCAGAGACGAAACTGGAGATAACAATGGGTAAAACCAGACCATAATATCGAAGTCTGCTCAGATGGACTTTGTAGACCTGATTAAAAAGGAACTAGAAATGTCAGAAGCAAACAGGTGAGTTTTTCAAATTCTTTCAATGGCTTGTGTCCGAAAGTGAATGTTGAGAGATCTGATGCGGATTAAGAGTGGGAGAAATGGGAGAATATTCTGATGGCTGAAAAATTAATTACCTTTTTTTTTTCGACTATAGGGCTGCTAGACGATCAGGCAAGATTGCAATGACGACACAGAACGGTGTTGGGTGTTAGAGATAATACATACAATTTGAACATAACTGAGGACCTTCAAGACTAGAAGACTTGTTTCTACCCATGAAGTTCGGAATTCTACTGATTTCTCTCTAATGAAAGACTAAAGGGAACATGGAGAGAGCAGTTTTTGGCATTTCGGGATAAAATTTGCAAAGATCGCCTTTTCTGGATGTGAGCGTGGCTAGCAGCTGCACCCATTATCCTTGACGAAGACCAAAAAACACTGTAAATTTTCAGTACAGATTTAGATTTTTTTTCTTGCGACTATTGTAAGCTGTAGTATAGGTTGGTTATTATGATGAGATTTTTTTACACTTAATCCACTTGTGATGTGCTGTTTTTTTTTTCTTGAAATGCCTAGGCAAACATGTTAAAAATCCTATTCCACTTACTATCCCATGGCCGTGGGGATGGAATAAAGCCATTCATTCTACGTAGAATTTCTGTCATTCATTCTGAGCAGATATGTTCAAAATGAATGGGTATGTGTAATCCTCTTAACCATGATTAAGAGGATTACACATACCCATTTGGTATGTAATATCAAAGGACATGAGACTGATGAGTGGCTGTGAGAAGGCCGTTCCACACAAAATGAAACTTGAACAAGATTATCATCTAAGCTTACCAAGGAAGGAGCTAATGTCTACAGTATATCTGGAAAGAGAACTGATTTAAAAAAGATAAAATTATAAGGAGGATGGTGAGGATTATCTAGTCTCCTGGTGGGTGGACTGACAATTGATGTTAAATGGTTGTTAACAGCAAACCTCTGCCAGTTTGATCGGTAAAATTCGAGAAGGGAAGCCAATTTGAGTTGTGCACATTGACGTCTCCAAGGAAGATGACCTCACTGTCTGAAATTTTAGACTATAGGAAATCGGACTCTAAGGATAAATAATCAGATGTCAAAGTGATTATCAGAATCTGGAGAGCGATAAAGATAGGAAATAACCGCTAGAAAATGCGACATGAACAATTTGAATCCCAGCAGGTTGAAAAGAGGAAATTCTAGGTTTGGCATTTTCAGATATGGTGTGTGTGTGTGTGTGTGTGTGTGTGTGTGTGTGTGTGTGTGTGTGTGTGTGTGTGTGTGTGTGTGTGTGTGTGTGTGTGTGCGTGCGTGCGTGCGTGCGTGCGTGCGTGCGTGCGTGCGTGCGTGCGTGCGTGCGTGCGTGCGTGCGTGCGTGCGTGCGTGCGTGTGTGTGTGTGTGTGTGTGTGTGTGTGTGTGTGTGTGTGTGTGTGTGTGTTTTCCTCCCAATAGTCACCCTACCAGGAGGTAATTTATTCCTACATGCTCCATTGAATTGCAATGCTTATATTGCATTTAGCTTATAAGTACTGATTAACATTTCTGTGATATGTGAATGACTGAACTATAGCAAGTTGTTCTGCTTGGTTGTTGGAACAGAGAGGATGCAGTCTAGAACAGCGTTCTTGTATTATGGACTGTCTGTTGTGTGCAGTGAACGAACAACCGACGTTCCTTTCGGTTTTGCTTCCGTCAGTGTATATTTGGAATTCGTCCCTTTCAGAGTTTTCCTTCTCCTTAATATATATATATATATATATATATATATATATATATTTTTTTTTTTTTTGCTGGGTGAGGCCACTTACTGTAGTGAGGCGGACGTTCGTAGCAATTTGGATCGATTTTGTAACTTTCGATATATCTTCCGAATGTGACTTCATATATAAGAGCTAATTGTATTTTCAGGCAGATCGGTGTTAGAGCTGCAATAACGCAAGCTGCCTCAAAAGATATTGTTCTGTATCCTTTGATTATGCGTATGGCTATAATGCGTTGAACTCTATTTAGCTTTTGTCGATTTTTCTTTGATTATAGTGTATGTTTCCAGGCAGGTGCAGCATAAGATATCAGTGGTAGTATAGGACCGGTATATATCGTTTTCAGCGCTCGTTGGCCTAATCCCCACTTTATCGTTGCTGACTTAGCTAGGAGATTTACTATTTGTAAGCTTTTTTCGGCAACATATGAGATGTGCTTATTGAAGGTGAATTTTTCGTCTGTTGTTACTCCCAGGTATTTTAGCTCACTGGCTACCTCGAGAACTTCTCCGTTTAGGAAGACTGTTACAGGTTGTTTTGATTTTTTTCGTGAGATGTGAAGCACTTTAGACTTGGTGCTATTGAAGGTCACTTTCTTCTCGCGTGCCCACTCTGCAATTTTAAAGAGTTCTTCGTTTGCCGTTACTTCTAACTGTAAGCCGCCGCGTCCCCGAATCATTATCATCGGCGAAGGCTATGACTTTTGTTTCAGTGGTGACAAGCAGTCTTAAAAGCGAGTCGTACTGGATGTTCCAAAAACCTGGCCCACAGCAGGAACCTTGCGGACAGCCTCGTTTGACTTATTTCGTTACAGTTGTGTTTTTTAGTGTCATGGTTGCCTTCTGTCTGAAAAATAATTTTTTGTAAGGTTGAGTAAGTTTTTAGGGCATTTTAAATCTATTAATTGATTGATTATGGCTGGCCACCAAGCAGCATCGATGGCACCTTGTACATCGAGTGGGATCAGTAGTACGTCTTTTTTTTTTTTTTTTTTCCTGTAGACCAGGGGTTGCCAAAGTTATTTGCCCGTCGACCCCTTCAAGTGTTTCTTGACTTGTTATCGACCCTCTATATTTTACTATTACGTAATTATAATAGGACAAGCAAAAAAAAAAAAGACGCTTATGTGAGTTTTTAGATTGTTTATTTTATAGTTACAGTGTTTATTGTACAGGGTGTTCGGGATAAATTTGACAGTTTCGTAAGGAAAAAGAAAATCTTCTTTGTATCTATTAAATTTAATGAATTGACAAAAAAACATTACAGGCAGAGTTAATTACAATACTATCAACAAGATTTACTCAAAATAACCACCATTAGCATCGATCACAGCTTCAATTCTGCTTCGGAACCTCGAACAAGCTGATGCTACAGTCTCCCTGGGAAGGGCCGCAAAAACTGTTTTAATTTTATCCATTAACTGGGCTTTTGTATTACTGGAAGTGCGATTGGTGTCTTTTTCAACTGCGCCCCATACAAAATAATCCATGGGGTTAAGGTCTGGGGAGTTTGGAGGCCAAACATTTGGACTGGTGAAGTCGTAGAAATTTTCAGACAACCATTTTTGACTTTTCCCAGAGGTGTGGCAAGGGGCCGAATCCTGCTGCCATACATACGGCCTACCATTGGCTACCCTTGTTATCCAGGACTTGACTACAGTTAGCAACTCCACGAACAAAGCCCGAATTCCAATGCCAGGGTTCTTCAACACCTGTTCCTGCAGATTTGCGAGGAATTCTGCTGTACGAACGCAATCAGATCGTCTGCTAGGGATCTTTCTTCTTGCTACATCCTCGTAGTCACCATTGCAAGTCTCTAGTTCATGCCTGATTGTTTTTACTGTATTCAGGGAGCATTGGGCAGCAGTCGTAATATCCTTATTTTGATGGCGGGCACGAATCATCATGATACAAGTTATTCTCTTCCATGATTCAGGTGGGTTCCAGCTATCCATCCTTTCTGACATCTTGTATATGAATGAAGAAGGGTCCAAACTTTTAAATGAAGAGAAGTGTGTGTTAATACATGTAACTTACGGAAAAATATAATTAATTATAAATATGTCAAATTTATCCCGAACACCCTGTATGTATAATATAGTATATATTATTATATTACTATTACTATCACTAGTAATATCACTGGTATTACTAGTGATATTAATAAACTACTGGTATTAATATCACTGGTATTGCTACCAGCGCTGCTCAACTCTTCAACATAGAGAAGTTTAGTTCGTGAATGAATAACGATTGAATTATAATATGTATGTTGATGAATTTTAGAACATTAACGCTCACTTGTATGTCGATGCTCAAAAATGAGACTGGGATCGAATATCTGTAAGTATCAGTAAATAAGAACCACGCACGTGTTTCAATCTCGCTCCCACTGCGCCGGCCGGCAGGAACCACCAACATCCGTTTATTGGTAAATATGTCATTTTGGCCTACTTGATTGGCCTCAATAACTATTTTTATGACTTACTCCATCTTATTACTATTATTATTACGGGCAACTCCAGGGAGTCATTAGACTCATCGAGGGAGGCCCCAAATCATATTCATCACAACTATTCGACATTCATACGGTATCTATCATACCTCGCCTTAAACTCATTCACTGTCACAGCACCTACCACAGACTCAGGGAGTGCATTCCACTCATTCACTACTCTAAAAGTAAAGAACCCAGCTCTAACACCTTTACTAACCACACTTTTGCCCAGTTTCCATGGATGTCCCCTAGTCCTCCCACAACCATCCTTGTTCTCAAAAATATCTTCTGAATTAATTTTATAGAAACCCTTCAGTAATTTGAAAGTCTCAATCATATCTTCCCTCCTCCGCCTATCAACCAATTTTTGCAACCCACAAATCCTCAACCTGTTCTCATAAGGTTCATTCCACAGACCTGCTATCATCTTGGTCGCTCGCCTCTGGATTCTCTCCACCTCCTCCCCATCAAGAAGAAACCTGGGTGACCAAATCTGAGCACAGTATTCAAGATGGAGTCTTATCAAGGCTCGATACAGAGGAACAATAACCTGCTTGTCTCTGCTTGTCAACGTATTCTTCAGCAACCAAGTGATTTGATGAGCTGATCTGGCCACTTTTGCAATGTGTCCCATAAATTTCAATTCCTTATCCACCAACACTCCTAAATCTCGTGCCTCATCAATTTCCTGGAGCACAGTTCCACCAATGCAGTAAACTGCCGCCAATCGTTTCACCCAAAAATGCATAACCTTACATTTTGCCACATTAAATTGACATCCATTCTCCTTAGCCCAGACCTCCAATCTATCCAATCATCCTGCAAAATTTTGACGTCATCTGCATTCACTATTGCCCTACCCAACTTTGCATCATCCGCAAACAAATGAACTGTTCCTCTCAGATCCTTTCCTATATCATTTATGAACAAATTAAACAGCAGTGGTCCAAGAACAGATCCTTGTGGCACACCACTAGTCACAGGCCGTCTTGTGGACTCTACTCCTGAGTAAACCGCTCTCTGATATCTCTCCGTCAACCACCCTCCTATCCATCTCACCAACCCTATGTCCATCAGTACCTCCATCTTACAGGTCTTATTCATGGACCTGTAAGATGGAGGTACTGATCCCACGATTCAGTCTTAATTGCGTTGTCATTACCTTTATGTCTTTTGTCATGGAGGTAATCAAAGTTAACCGAATTAAATATTACCCATACAATGATGTCTTATATTTTTCTGTCGACCCCTGAGCCCAAATCGACCCCTAACAATGTCATATCGACCCCTTTGGCGACCACTGCTGTAGACTGTGTTCTTCGAACTCTTTCACTTCCATAATTGCGTCTACTGTGCTGGATTGAGGTCTAAATGCGTATTGATTGCTGCATAAGTTTCTTGAGTAGACGTGGTGCATTATTCGGTTTATTAGAAGTTTTTCTAGTACCTTACCGGCAACGTTTATGAGGCTGATTGGTCTGTATTTGTTAATTTCATCGGATGTTTCTTTTCCTGGTTTGATTATAGGTATAATTTTTGAGTGTTTCCATATTGAAGGAAATCGTCCTCTTTTAGGCATTTGTTGTAAACTGTTGTTATGACTTTGGGGAATTCGAGAAACGCTGTTAAGAGTATGTCGCTGCTTATTTCCGTCTTCTCCAGGAGTTTTCCTTAGATTTATCAAGATCTTAATATTGAATTGATTTCATTAGTTGCAAATGAGACGTCGTCAGGAAAGTCTATATCTATTTCCATTCTTTGTCTGCAAGTTTTGTGGATTTCTTCATCTGCTGATTCATCGTCATCGGAAATAAACTTCTCTATCATAATAGCTGCAATTTCTGCTAAGTTTTTAGTGTAGGTGCCGTCTGTTTTCTTGATAGTTGATAGTATAGGTGTTGTCTTGTTCTTGTTTGCTGCTAATTTATATATGCAATTCCAAGGATTCGATACGGTTGAAACTGTGCAAAATTTTTTCCATGATTGGTATAATCGTCTGAGTGCGTTGACACGTTTCTTAGGACTGTTTTCGTCGTTCCACCACGGTACTGATTTTCTTCCATCGATGTTTAACTTCTTTGTTGTTTTGAGTGTTTGATCGCTGGATTTTTCAGACCTGATGAGCGTTCAGAAGCAAGGAAGTCTAATCGCTTTGTGCCGATGCCCAGATGACTAGGTTTTTGTCTAAGCTGAGCTGTTTTTCGCTGTTCGCATTAAAGTGATGTTCTGAGATTAAGAGTGAAAATTCTCTTTTGAATGCATTTATAAATTTCTCTAGGTTGGTTTTATTGGTGAAGTATTTGATGTTAATGCGGTGGTTTTTGTTGTATATCCCGTTTAAATTTTTGTTACTGACGATGAAACTTATTATGCGATGGTCAGAACAGGTTTCCTCTTCTTCGTATTTCCATTCAGAAACCCGGAGTAAAATAGCGCTGTTTACCATTGTTAGATAGCTCGATGAAGTTGCTTCCCCTGGTATTTTCGAATGATGGAGTGTTACAGTCGTCGTTTAGTATGTGTAGGAAATTTGATGCTATGAACTCTTCCAAATTTTTACCTCTATTGTTTGTGCTCTCGTTAAACCATAAAACCGAATGGGCGTTGCTCTCTATTCCCATAATTAAGCCGTGGTTGATGGTAAAATCGACGATGTTGCTCATTTTTTCTGTCATATTTTATGTCAGCGTGATAGTTTAGATACATACTTGCAGCGAAAGTTTTAATTCCTCTGTACGTAATTTCAATTAGAACCAAGTCCTCGTTGCTGTGCTGAGAAATTAATATTGCCTCGACTTCAGGGTTGACCACGAGTATTGCAGCTCTCTTTCTTTCAAATCCTTTGGAAAATATTTTAAAATTACTTGGAAAGCTGCATATTTTGTTGTTGATGTTGTAGGGTTCTTGTATTAATGCCAATCCTATATTTTTTCTATTTATTAGTTCTGTTAAGTTATTAACAGCCTTGATGGAGCATGGTAGATTTATTTGAAGACATGCCAGGGAAGTAGTGCTGTTTCTGAAAGCTTTATTATTGCTTTCCATAATCGATGTTTTGAATTTTGAGCTGTTTGTGGTAGTTGTATGTCGGGCAGTCTTTGCTTAATGCCATGTGTTTGGTGTCGTTTTTGGTTTTGGCATGCTTGTTGTGATTTTGGCAATTTATGCAATTCATCTCGGGCTTATTTCGTGGACACTCGCTGAACTTATGTTCTTTAGAACAGAATGGACAGGTGGTTTTCCCCCTGCAGTGTTGTGTATGATGGTGAAATTTATTGCAGTTAAAGTATCTCAGAACGCGTACGTAGTCTGCGCAATGGCAAATGCCCCATAGGATTTTAACACCGGTTTTCAGCAGCTTGGTCCTCACCATTGGATCGACTTCTATAATCAAGTTTCTTTTGTTCGTTTTTTTTATTTGTCATGATAAATTTCTGTGTCATCTTTGTGTCGCCGATGAAGAGTTCTTCGTTCTGTATGCGGATTGAGTCTATTGCGTTGTCCGTATCTATTTCACTGGTTATATCATATATTATCAGCCTTGGAAGATGTTTCTTACTGGGATTTGCTACTAACGTGTCTTTGCATTCCTTAGATATTTCGTTATGTAGCAAATCTATATTGGCCTTTTCTTTTGATTCAATTAACACTCCTCCTTTATTAATGCTTTTCATTTTTGTGATTCAGATTTTTATTTTTCTTGGGTCTATTTTTTCTTTTATAAGATTTTTAGTTTCTTCGCTGTTTAGTTGAGCTATCGGTTCGACTATTAATTTATAGCAAGGATTGTTTTCGGATTCATCTTTATTTTTAGCATTGTTTTTAACCACTTGCGAGTATAGCTGAGTAGGTTGAGCTAAGTTAGGCTGTCCCTGGTTGTTTGTATTAGTCTGTTGTTCTATCGATACTTTAGTTTCGTTTTTCATTCTGTTGAAAACCTTTGTTAATTCACTTACTGCGGTTAGGATGGCCTGTTTTAAGTGGTTCCTTAAATTGCCGCTTACTTTGGCTACGTTACGCAACAAATCTAGGGCTTTTTCGAATTCTAATTCGTACCGTGCCGCCATTTTAATATTACTCGAAGTTGTAGTATTATATCCTCCTATTGAACGGCTAACTTTTCTAATGTACAAAGTTCAAGAAAATGTACTTACAGTTTTTCAGCTTGTTCCTAGAAGTGACGATTCCATTGAATTAGGTTTCCGTGGTAGCAGTTGGGAGGATAGCAGCTAATCCTATTATGCACGGGTCGTTGTTTTGAGGGTAGCTGAAGGATAGATACAATCAGAACAGCAGTATTCAGTCCATAAAGATAGAATAAAATTCACTCATACGCGCTTAGAACTGTGAAACTATAGAGTAAATTACTGACTGTTAGATCACTGTACAAGCTATCAGTCGATACCAGATAGATCTAGGTATTCTGTTAGCTAGCGCACAAATCAAGGTTAAAGCAGGAGCGATTTCAGGCACGTCCGTTCGCGTCCGAGCTTACTCTGTTCTCTTGTGTGTGTGTGCGTGTAATACAAACCGATTGTTTATAAACACATTTTTGTTTGTGTGTGTGTGTGTGCGTGTAATACAAACCGATTGTTTATAAACACACTTTTGTTTGTGTGTGTGTGTGTGTGTGCGTGTAATACAAACCGATTGTTTATAAACACACTTTTGTTTGTGTGTGTGTGTGTGTGTGTGTGAGAGAGATACAAATTGATTGTTTATACAAAATGATTGTTTATTATTTTCTCGCACACACACACACACACTTTTGTTTGTGTGTGTGTGCGAGATACAAACTGATTGTTTATAAGCAAACTTTGTGTGTGTGTGTGTGTGTGTGTGTGTGTGTGTGAGAGAGAGAGAGATTTCTCTGTATTGTTTTTCCAGATTAATGACGCAGAAGAAAAAGAATAATTAAATAAAGAGCAGGGGAATGCACTGGAAGATGAAAGACATGCAAACATCTAGCCCATACAAAGGGAGCCCAGTCACTTATCCGTGGCCTCGACAATTTACATTTTCCTGCTGTTGTCTCAGCAACTTCCTCCAACATGATATGGCAGAGTAAGTATGAAAGCAGAGTTATTCGCTAGTGGTTAAGAAGCTTGAGCCTCTTGATTCGTTTCAATCAGATTCACTGCCGTCCACTATCTAGAACGGCCTGAAGAACCTCTTTACTGCTTGAGGGAGGGGGATTCCTACTGTGTGCTTGACATTGCATTGAAGGTGTTACTGAACATGTAAGGAGGGGGAGGATGAAAATAGAACCCGTACACTTTATTCTTGAGACTAAACAAGCCAACTGCCATCTTACTTCTAATAAGCAAGATGATGGAGTTTCATCAAATGATAAAAGTGATCTAGAATCTAAAATCCGGGTAAGTATCCCCTTTGAATCCTAGAACTGAAAAGATGCATTTCTACCTAACTCTGGTTTTAAGTGAGAAATTTTAACCAAAATTGTAATAATTTGATAAATTTCAGTAAATAATATTTGAAATGCTTTTACAGTCATTAAAAGTTATTGAAATTATGTGTACATTTCTGAAATTTTAAAGTAAGCAACCCATTTAGTTAAACGAGTGAAAATGCTGCGTGAAATCGCTTTAATAAATAAAACAATGTATTTATATGATCAAATAGTGGTTAAATATCACGTTCGAAATTATGTTTATAACTGAAGCAAGAGCGGATGATAAAAATTGAGTGTTGAGAAAAGTGTTCGGTAACTGAATCAGATCATAGGGACTTTTTGCACTGGACGATCCACTGAAGCTTCCAGTAAGTTAGTGTCTTATTTATTTGTAGATTTAGAATTTAGTATCAATATTTTCTTAATTTAATAATATTGAATGAGAGCATATTTTGATTGTAAATTTTTTGATTGTAAATTCGAATATAATCAGATATCATTTTGTACATAAATTAAATATACAGTACTATACTTGATAGTCTGATTTCTTAAAAAAAATAAATTAATTAATTAATTAAAATAAAAATAAAAAAAACTAATTATAAACAACGTAGCTGTGATGAGAAATTTTATATATATATATAAAGAACTGAATATCGTATAATATCGTATACGCTAGTTGGTTATAAATTTTAAACTAAGTGCATTTATCAGCAAATATTATCTGAACTTTAGATCAAAACTTTAGATTAGATTTTAGTTAATAAATTTATTAATTTACTTGTTAATTTAGTTTATTTTATTAATTAAATTTTAAAAATATTTAATGAATCAAAAGTTTATTTCTAATGCATAAATATGTAATTCTTGTTTACTAGGTAATTATAGCTTTGAAAGCTTTTGGTAACATAGGGCTCTCGAATTATAGCTATCAAGCACTTGTGGAATGTTCTACGTCTAAATCACTTCTCATCAGATTGGCTGCAATCGAAGCAATTCGCCGAGTTTCTTGTACACAAAAGGTATTGTTATATATAAATATCAGATGAAATTTTATTCAATCCATTTAGCAAAAAATGATATATGTAAACTCACAAGTAAGCGCATTATTTTGGAAACATAAAAGGCGAAACAAAAGACTGTTAGTTTTCATACTTCATTTTATTTTCAGATCACGTCACTAATTTTGAAGCTATTTCTAAACACAAACGAAACGAATGAAATTCGAATTGCAGCTTACTTAGCTACTGTCAGATGTCTGGATGCTATCTCTGCACGAGTTATTACTGATCAGTTGGAGGAAGAAAAAAATATACAAGGTATGAATACATAGCATGCAAATAAATTATCATGCGTACTATAATATTAAAAATTAATAATAATAGTAAGTTATTTTCTGTAATAAGCTAGACTTTTTTTTTCAGTCAGATTCTAAGTTAGTCGACATTTTCCCCAGCAAATAAGATTTATTTTCTCCCGAAAGAAACTCCGGTTTGTAATCCTGAAACTCAGTACCATCAAGAGAGTACAAAAAATTACAAATGATAGTAAAGAAAAATAAATACTGGTTATACTAGTTACGATTATGAGAATGCTCTCAATATCATTGATAGTGACAAACACAGATGGCGACCTATCCGTTTCCAAAAAGTTAGGAATAAAATGTCGCCTACTCTCTCTCTATGTGTATATATATAAATATATATCTTTATGAGAAGGGGGGGGCTGGGATGAACAGGAATTTAATAGATTTACTTATTGATTGTCATAAATAAATACCAATTGTTGTGAATCTCTCTTTTTTTTCTCTTCCCAACAGCAATTACTAATTAGATTATCAATAATCTTGATTACGTCATCGTGATACTTTGAATTGCTGAAGGAATGAAGCAATTCAAGTAGTTGTATAAATCAGCAGCTGCTTAAAATATGAATTTAACTGCAAGCAATTAGAAAAATTAAAGCGGCTCATCCAGTGCATCCATGCGCTATTAAATCTTGGCATTTGCTCTCTTTCTGTAGTCCAGTTAGTTGTATATCACTCCCCCCCCCTTATTAAAGCCCTTTCGTACCATTAAACATGCTATTATACATATTTTCGGCACGAAAATATGTATAATAGCATGTTTTTTTTTACTTTTTTTTTTGTAAATGTAAGGTACATAACAAGAGCCTCCGTAGCTTAACTGGTATAGACGAGCCCTTGATTAGAAAGAATTCCGTCTTGATTTCCAATAGACCTATTCTAAGAGTTTTTTTTTTTATTATTATATAATACATTATTCCTGAAAACAGACACATTTATATGGCTCAATTAATTCATTTAGTTACTAAAATGTCAAATAATATATTAATTAATCTATAAATTAACATTAGCTATAATTTAGTTATCATCGTATGGTATAGCATTACCTTCCTTACTGGAGACCTTAAGTGACTTAGAAAACCTTTAATGTTTGGTCTCTTCAACAAGGTTCCCAGATTACCTATCCAGTGCAGCGTACAGTGTTAAAATATGCTGCTACATGTTTCAGCCTTACTTGGATTGGATTGAAAAAAAAAAAAAATCTGTTATTAGAGTAATACCTCCGTAGTTTAGTCGGGTATAAAGACTGTATTGTTGGAAATACCGAAGGTTTCCCTTCTGCGAAGCGGAGTTTTGATTCCTTCAAAATAAGTAGACTGGAAAACAGACGAACGTAGGATTAACCGCCCTATCATTATCAAAATTCGCTGTATAAGCCAAATTACTTGAATATGATAAATCAATAATATACAGAAGGAAGATGAGAGGGGAAATAATTATTAAATTATTGAATGTTGATGTGCATTTGGTTCTGAATAAATTGCGACTGAATTTGTTTCTCCGATACAGTTCTATCGTTTGTGATGAGTCATCTGGAGAACCTAAAAGAAACGTCTTCACCATTGAAAAGAAAACTTCGAAGCATTGTTTCCGGTATTCATGTGCAAAGGAAATTCCCAAAAGATATAAGAAAGTACTCCCAGAACATCGAGTGGTCCACGTATTCTGAACAATTAAATGCAGGAATTGAGGTGGAGAGCAACGTCATTTACTCAGCACAATCCTTCTTGCCTGCATCTGCAACTTTTAATTTCACACTGAGTCTTTATGGTTGGAACATTAATTTATTTGAGGTAGGTCAAAGGTTAACCACATTTAGTAATTAGTTTCACAGTTATTACTAGTACATATTGCTTTGCAGAAAAATGTCATTATCACAATGCATTTTAATTAGGTTTTCTGAGAATATTCGTTTACTTGGTTGTAACTGAGCCAATATAAGGAAGAGAGAGAGAGAGATCCTACTTTATCCGAGGTGCAAACTAGGCTCATTCTCCCCTCCCTCCCCCCTAACATCAGCGGCCAGTAAGCGAAAATTCTCAGAAATGTCAAAGAAAAGAAGAGTTTCCGAGAAGATAACCCCCTTCCATTTTCTGCCAAAAAACTTTTTATAAGAGTTCCTCCCATCCAAACCCTCCCCCATACACACAAGATGATATTTCTCAGGTGAGCAACTTAAGTAGCTTTGAATTGTCAGCAATGCATGATCTTTATCACAATGCATTTTAATTAGTTTCCTGAGAATATTCGTTTTAGTGAAGAAAACCAAATAGAGAATCTGAAAATAAATAATATTGTGTCACGAAAGACACTGTTGGTAGGCACTCTTTGTGGTTGTTCTATCTGCGAAGCGAAATACACTCGATCAAAATAAAAGGAGTGTTTTTAGTCACAACTGAAGTGAAAATGATCCGTAGCCAAAGGCCAGCTGTGTATGACTGGCTAAGGTGAAGATTAAATGGTGTTAGAGGATTTATTATTTATTTATTTAATATTTAAAAAAAAATACTTAGTCCACGCCTGGTATTGGTGTATTATACATTTACAACGTTTTCTGGGAAAGGACGTAAAAGTTTCACTCGGTAAGCAGTTATATACATAAATAGATCAGCTCAATCAAAAAAAAAAGTAAGTATACTGAACAACAGTGCACAGATTCTTGCACTCTTCGTCCACTGTGCATTCTTCCCACTATGAAATGCTGTCCCACGGAATTTCATAGTGAACTTTTCATTAATTATCTATCCAACTAAATAAGGAAACGTCAATGATTTATTTCACTTAAATCATCTTTATGTGAGTATCTCGCTGTCGTGGTTGATTGAGTATATAACGTCTCCGCTCTCCAACCAATAGGCGATCAGTTCAGATTCGATTACGAGCATGGATATTTGCATTCGCAAACATGGATTTATCTACTCCTAAACATCCACGAGAATGCAAACAAAAAGGTTTTCGTGAAGCAGTAAGGGAATTGTCAGTTCCCTTGACTATATTATTTAGTTTAGGTCTCGACTCTGGGTTGGTCCAGGGATGGGGGTGGAGGAAGGAGAAAATAGTTCCATCGCATGAGGGTTCCGGGACTGCTGTTGCGGATTACCGATCGACCAGCATATCGGGAGTCGTTGTCAAGGTTTTGGAGATATTGGTCAAAAGCAGAGTACAGGAATGGATGGATGAGAATGGGATACTGTATGGAGGACAGCATGGTTTTGTGGGAGAGGGGTGGATCATGCCTCGGTAACTTGTACAAGTTTTATAATAAGGTGACGGCTGAGCTGGATAGGGGTAATGGGTATACATTGATACTGCTGGACTTTGCTGGGAGTGGTTTATTCGGAAGTGGAGTCCAAAAGAAGGCCTATTACTAGTGGTGTGCTGCAGGATTCTGTTCTTGGACCACTGCTATTTAATTTGTTCATTAATGATATGTAAAAGGATCTGAGAGGAACTGTTCATTTGTTTGCTGATGATGCGGGGTTGGGTAGAGCAATAGTGAATGCACATGACGTCAAAATTTTGCAGGATGATTTGGATGGATTGGTAGTCTGGGCTAATGAGAATGGATGTCGGTTTAGTGTGGCAGAGTGTAGGGTTGTGCATTTTGGGGTGGAAGGATTAGCAGCACTGTATCGCATTGGTGGAGCTGTGCTCCAGGAGGTTGACGAGGCCGGAGATTTGGGTGTGTTGGTGGATGGGGAGTTGAGGTTTAGGGGGCACATAGCAAAAGTGGCTAAGTCAGCTCATCAGATCACTTGGTTACTGAAGAATACTTTGATGAACAGAGATAAGCAAGTTATTATTCCTCTTTATCGAGCCTTGATAAGACCCCATCTTGACTACTGTGCCCAGATCTGTGCCCCTGGATTTTCTTCTTGATGGGGAGGAGGTAGAGAGGATCCAGAGACGAGTGACCAAGATGATAACTGGTCTATGGAATGAACCTTATGAGAACAGGTTGAAGATCTGTGGGTTACAGAAATTGATAGGCGGAAAAGGGGTGATATGATTGAGACATTCAAATTACTGAAGGGTTTTTACAAGATTAATTCAGAGGAAATTTTTCAGAACAGGTCTGGTGATGGAGGAACTAGGGGCAATCCATGGAAAATGAGCAAGAGTGTAGTTAGCAAGGGTGTTAGAACAAGGCTTTTTACTTGGAGAGTGGTGAATGAGTGGAATAAGCTGCCAGGGTTTGTTGTGGGTGCCATGACTGTGAATCAATTCAAAGCAAAGTATGATAGATACTGTGCGAATGCTGAATAGTTGTTCTTGATATGATGTTTAGGGCCTCCCTCGATGAGTCTAAGGACTTCTTGGAGTTGCCCATAATAATAATAATAATAATAATAATAATAATAATAATAATAATTATTATTATTATTATTATTATTATTATTATTATTATTATTATTATTATTATTATCATAAAAAAATCAGCTAACGCCTTTTTGTTCCCATATAGAGAGTAGGCGAGGCCATTTTTTTCAGTCCTATATAACTTTTGGAGACTGAGCGGACAGTTCAATCTCCACTGGTAGCCAACCAGAGATAGTTTTCCTAAGGTTATCACTAATTAATCGGCACGCAGTGAAGAAGGCGGCTAGTAAGTGCCGCCATCTGGTGGTCCCTAACTCTAACACAATATTTTTAATGTCTGAAAATGGTGTGGGTTCAACGGCCGATTTTCTTGAGTTTACGGGATGAAAAACCCGAGTTTCCGGAAGAAAAAACCCGATAGCTTGTGCCAGAGATAGATTAACTCTGGAACCGATCGAAAAAAGGCTTAGAAGTAGTTTCTCTAGTCGGCGACTAGATTCGAACATCTTTAGTCGTGAGGTCAAGCGCTATAGAGTGCAAACGCCACTTCTACTGAGCTACACAGGCTCATCATCATCTACTCCTACTCGCCAAAGGTTTAATGTACGATAGGTTTATATAAAGAAAAAGTGCAGGAATTTGAAAATTAATATACGGACTTTTTTAACTAATTAATGAAATTAATACTGCAGGCATTCCCTCCGATGAACGCCGCTAGCTATATAGAACAAGCGACGGCCAGTTGCGTTACATTATACGATTAAATACAATACTATTTCTATGACAAGCGAGACTCATTCGGGTTTTGCTACATTATGACAAATACCAGTATTTGTCATTTTTGAGAGCAACTGGTATCGTTTAATTTTTGCACTCTTAATTTTCTAAAAATGAATGAGGAAAGAATCATCTACGAATAATAAATTAAAAGTGTTGAGCGAGCTTAGAGTCAGTAAAGTGAGTCACAGGATGTAGGTCACAGGATCGCTCTTTAGGTGTCGGTGATGACATAGTGAAAGACAGGAGCAAAAATAACGAAATACATTTTATACATTCTCAGCTGGAATTAAAAATGATTAAATTCTCTACGTTTATAGTTTATTATCGTATACTCTACATATAATTGATTAAAAGCCTGAATTTTCATTCTATGTCGCATTTGTATTGCTTTCTTTTTCAGTTGAAGATATGTTTTTCAGTTGAAGAATATAACTGCAAATTATGAGTTTTTCAGTTAGTTATCCTAGGTCCCCTGTACGATGACAGGTTAACAAAAGTCTTAGCATAATTAGACAAAGTCCAAGCTTCGGCGTCGGGTTTAAACTGTTTTGTGTGTGTGTGTGTGTGTGTGTGTGTGTGTGTGTGTGTGTGTGTGTGTGTGTGTGTGTGTGTGTGTGTGTGTGTGTGTGTGTGTGTGTGTGTGTGTGTGTGTGTGTGTAATTTGAAGATCTAGTTCAAGCTTCGGTGTCAGGTTTAAACTACTGTGTTTGCGTATCTGTATAAAGTAAGACGACTTTGTGTGTACGTGCGCACGCATGCGTGACTACCTATATTCCCTTCCAGCTAAGCTGCCATCCATCTAAAATGAATTATTTGCTTAATTTCTGCCGTTTTTTTTCAGCGTCTTACATAATAATTTTTGTTAAACCATGCACTCTTTCTTAATACTACACACACACACACACACACACACACACACACACACACACACACACACACACACACACACACACACACACACACACACACACACACACACACACACACACACACACACACACATTCTAAACTAATTTTAGCAAATATTTTAATTAGTTCAAAAATTGCATAGAATAATTTAAATAAATGCTCATAAATCACACTTGAATAATGTACTACTTACATAACACTCTGTACAATGTACTTTAGCGACATAAAACATAAACACATATTTACAAAAGAACACAATTTTTGGCGCGTTGCCAAACATATTAAAATAAACATATTGTCGTCTGATTTAGTGCTTAATGCCATCTGGTAAAATTTTCGAAAATTACAGAAAACATGAAAAAAAAAAAAAAAGATTCTTAATTGCTATCAAAAGTCAAATAAAATTTTGAAAAATAAATGAAAAGGGAAAATCTTCCTAAATTAATTAATATCGATTAATTAGTGGAAGTGAATTTCATTATTTATAATAAAATAAAATAAATATAAATAGTTTTTTCTTCCTTTTTTAAGAGCTTATAGAAAACAAATGCTGTGTGTGGGCAGGGTCAGGAGTAGAGTAGAGTAATAATCTGTTGATATTTTTGAACTGTTCGAGATTGCAGTTCATTGGAAGTGCTTAACGGGGAAGGTTGTTCCATAGAAATAAGGTGGAAGGATTGAAATATGATTGGGAGTAGCAGGTTCGGTGAGTATGCAGTTCAATTGCAAAAGGATGTCGAGCAGCTAGTACTCGAGTTCTTGCGGATCTGGCAGAAATGGGAGGCATAATGGATAATAGTTCTGCAGAACAATTGTCATGAAAATATATGTAGAATAGACACAATACAGAAACTTATACACTATGGGAAAGTGGTTGAAGAGAGACTGCAAGAGAAGTGTCATTAATCAACTGAACTGCCCATTTCTGAACAGAATCAATAATTTTTAGGGAGGTCTTAGGGTAACCACCACCACAGACATGAGAGTAGTATTCCAATGCTGGTCGAATTATAATGACAATCTTAGTGCAAGTGGCGTTTGCATCTATAGCCGCTCAGAAAAAAAAAAAAAAAAGACCTAGGTTCAATTCTAGTCGCCGACTAAAGGTACACGTACTTTTCTAAGCCTTTCTTCGACCGGTTCCCGAGTTAATCAATATATGGCATGGGAAAGCACGGTGTTTCTCTCACCCTAAAACTAGGGTTTATCATCCGTAAACTCAATAAAAACGACCGTAGAACCGCTCAATTTCAGACAAATATAGTGTTAGGATTAGAGACCATGAGATGGCTTCACGTGTCAGCCGTCTCTTCACCTGATGCCGGTTGTAATTAGTGGAGTGCCTTGGGCCAGTTATCTCTGATTGGCTACTGCATAGACTGAACTGTCCCCTCTGTGTGCAAAAGTTAGATAGGGCTAAACCAACTTTGTCTACTCCCTATAAGGGAATAAAGGGCGATAGAGATTTTGTTATTATTTTATAAATTAAACATTATAAACTGTGGATACTATAATAATTATTTAAAGAAATACTGAGATGGGCTCTTATTCTGAAGTTTTCCTTCGAAAAACTGAAGATTTCCATGTCATTTTAATGTATCTTAAGAAGATCTTTTCAGCATGAAGAATTCGTTTTAAGTAATTTTCGTTATATTTCTGCGATTATGGTAGAGAGAGAGAGAGAGAGAGAGAGAGAGAGATCGAAGAGCCAAATGTGAAAGAAGTCGAATCTTTGTTTCTCGGGCTTCAATGCGCGGTCAGTGTGTGTGTGTGTGTGTGTGTGTGTGTGTGTGTGTGTGTGTGTGTGTGTGTGTGTGTGTGTGTGTGTGTGTGTGTGTGTGTGTGTGTGTGTGTGTGTGTGTGTGTGTGTGTGTGTGTGTGACCAAGTCATAAAGTTATCATATTTTTTATTGACGTATATAGTTGGTGTCGGTAGCACATTTAATTAGCATTTAAACATGTTAGGCAATGTGGAGTTTGATCTCGGTGTTTTACTTATTTGTCTTTTTGCAGATTGGGTTAACACAAGAAGGAATTCATCACCGTTTGGAAGAGTTCGGCACTCATTCTGGTCTTCATTCTTATTCATCTTCAGAATCACTTTTAAGTTATTATAGGCAGTCAGATGATCCAAAGCTTAACCTTAATTCGCATAACAGCGCATCGAAACCAAGAAGCCGTTATCAATCAAAGATTGCATACCTCGATCAGCAGGTGAGAAACAATACTATTTGCTTAAATTCTGGAATCCCATTATGATTGATATTTCTCTGGGGGTGAGGATGGCACATGCTTATTATTTAACGATTTATATCTTTATTCTCATAAAGTTTTGCAAATATAATATATTTGAAAAATTTATGTGATTGGCACGCTATAATAATTGGTGAACATGGAATATTAATACTTTTTTTTTGTTGTTTTTTTAGTAATCATTTGCCTTGTTTAATAATAACCATCGTACACTTCATATAAATAATAATAAACAGTTGGCTAACGCCTTTTATTCCTTTATAGGTAGCAAGCAAGGCCTTTTATCCTTATCTAGCTTGTCGAGACTGAGAGGGTGGTTCAATCTCTACCAGTAGCCAATCAGTGATAGATGGCCTGAGACTATCACTAATTATAAGCAGCAGGCAAACAAGTACCGCCATCTTTTGGAACAGTAATAGAATATGTTTTTATCTGAAATAATGTAGGTTCTACAGTCGATTTTCTTGAGCTTACGGGACCAAAAATTCGCTTGCCTGTGCTTGATCAACTAACTCGGGAACCGGTGGACGAAAGGCTTAGAATAAGTTTCTCCAATCGGCGACATGACTTGAACTGAGTCTGTCTTCAAACGGCCTAGCGCAGAGCATGAAAATACGCCTTCCACTGAGCTACACTGGTCTTACAGCAACATTTTTTATTCTCTCCAGGAAACTGAATTTGTTTCATTTGAAACCATACGTACATATGATTAAGTTAATTACAAGTCTACACATTTTATATACTTTTTAAAATTTATATGAACTGATATTAATAAGATAATGAATACATTTTAATGTAACATTATATCTTATATTGTGAATAATGAGAATTTTCAGAGAACATCTTACATTTTTATTTCGCACTCTTTTTCACTCAAACTCATCAATGTCACTCTATGAAAATATAATGAAACACACAACAAGGAGTGAAGCATTCTTATGCCAACAGTTGAATATTCTCTAGCAAATGATTACGGGATGACATCACTCGTGTGTGTGGGTGGGGTGGGGGATAAGAGACTCCATAGCTCAGTAATTAACGTACCCTTTTGGATAGTAAAGAACTGAGTTCGAATGAGAGTGAAGAACTTCAGAAAGACTTTTAGCCTGTCTCAGGATGGAGGGGATGCTTTCTCTCGAAAACACAGGTTCTTCATCTTGACAAGCCAGACAAACCAGCCAGAATATCATCTACAATTAACAGACATGCAGATAGAATTAACTAGTCTAGAGTATTAAGCCTTTTTTCGACAGGTTCTCGAGTTAGTCGATTTCTGGCATGGGATAAGCAGGTTTTTCGTCCCGAAAAGTCAAGAAAATCAAACTTAGAACCCACACTATTTTTTCAGGCAGTAAATATAGTGTTAGGATTAGGGACCACGAGATGGCAGCACCTGTCAGTCACTCTTCACCGGATGCCATAAATAATTAGTGATAGTCTTGGGCCAGCTATCGCTGATTGGCTACCGTTGGAGATTGAACTGCCCCCCCCCCCTGTCTCCAAAAGTTAGATGGGCTAAAACGGCTTCGTCTATTTCCTATACGGGAATAGGAGTTAGCTGATTTTTATTTTTATTTTATTTTATTTTTGAAATATATGTTTCCAAGCAAAGTCAACAGCACTATTTTAGAAAATCATTTTGAAAATCAGTTGGCAAAAAAGCAACTTTCCCAATTCAGCTAGAATTGCTTTGTATAAATTTGCGTTCGTTTTTGCAGCTGATTGTTGGTGTGTTGCTGGATTAAGAACCAAAGTTTCTTTAGCACACACAGCAAAATTTGACTTACTCTGCAATCACCTGAGAAAATAAATAAGTAAAATAGTAATGTCTCTTCATAGGTTCCCCCTAGACAGAAACTGAGCACAACTCATTGAAATAGTTTAGATCTCCGATCACTAAATGAAAGAAGAAGGATAAATATTATAACTTTAATAATCTTGTAGAAAGGAATATGCGTTTAATGTTCCACTGTAAACAAATGCTCTTCTTAAATTTCGAAAGCCTCTTTTTTTTTTTTTTTTTGCTAATTCTGTACAACGGAAAATGCACGCACGATTCATTTTAAAAATGAGATTTTACTAAGTTGATAATAAATCTGATAGCAATTTTTTCTCTGTAATGTTTATGTGGCTCTTTTAAATCGATATTAGAAGTAAGAAACTAAATTTGGACATTTAAATGCATTTCCTCAGTTAATACCATTCTTATGTACACAGTAATAATAATAATTATGATAATAATAATAAAGAAACATTTTACGAACTCACTGCTGCTTAGTTCTAATAGTTACATCAAAATAAATGTTGTGCAGCTGGATGATTAATCTTATTTTGGTGAAACATACAAGCATTCTAAGACGCCATGTTTTTGAATCATCTTCATTTAGATCAACATGCATAGTTCCTCCGTTCCTCAAGCAACTATCCATTTACGTAGTTTGGATTCTGAAATTGCCTGGCAAATATTTCGAGAAGATGACTTCGATACTCTAGATTTAAGAAATGTAAGTAGTTTTAGCGATAACGATTCATGTATGTTTAAATATCTTTAGATTAAAAGTTGATTAATGTATCTCTAAGAGAAATCGGAAAGTAGTTTCGTATTTTTATATTAAGCTTAACAGACTATAACATTGCTTTGTTTTTATGAAACTAAAGTTGGTGTTTTCGCTAGTTCTGCTATGTACTTTCTCGGAAAGCAAGAATACCTTCAGCGCTGGCGCGAGTGCACACACAACTATAATAACTATTATATTAACGTATATTTATAGTTATACAAATTAAGTGGATATTGAATCCAATATTATTTCAAAGCCGAATATAGAAACTCTAAAATTCTATATTCGGCTTTGAAATAATGTTGGATTCAATATTCACTTATTTGTATATTTTTGCATCGCCGAAGTGAAGCCTTTTTGGCTCTTTATTTATCTCAGTATATTTATAGATTTCTTCAGTGGATTAATAAAATAAGGGTGAACTAAAAGTTAGGTAATGAGAGAAGCCTTATTTATAGACTAAACATTACACAAACATGTCTTTGTTTTTATTAAATTTAATATTAATTTTAATCAATAGTTATTTATCGATTGGCTTTTTATTTTTTCTTTCTTTCTTTCGTTATCTTTAATTTATGTATTTGTTTATTATTTTGTAGATAGGAAGCGCACAGAACAGAAGTACGTTTCAAAATATTGTATTTTTGGACTCCTCTCTACAAATAGCCAGCGTTACAGGACGATCGTATACCTTTCATGCAAGTGGAGCCGCCACAGTATCGTTTAATATACAAAGTAAGCTTGATATTCCGAGCTCACGTGATTTCGATATCAGTGGATATCTTAAATCCAGGTAATCAGTTTAGTTCTGCTTCAAATATCATTATTTTATCTATTTCTTAGATCAATAATAAATAATAAGAAATCCAAATTATAATATATTGTTCCTTGAGGAGTCATTTTCAGTATCTTTATATTAGTAGGAAGCATGGAATCTTTACATTGCTATTTCTAGAGATTAATTGGTCCGATTTTATTGGAGGAGATTTCATACAAAAGTTATAGAAAAAAAAAAAGTCAAATATTCTGTATTTAGCATTTATATCTGTAAAAATCCATCACTGTGCTAAATAATATGATTATAGCTTATCAACAGTGCGCCATCTTAATCAACTGAAATGAATATAGCACGGTCACATACAGCAGTAGCAAGATTCCTCTCCCCCTACTCCGAAACCAGCGTTTTTCATCCCATATAGAGACAAACACACAAGTTACCGACAAAAATGCTATTAGTGGACGATAGATGGCGGTGTGTGAGATAGATGAAACTTCGACTTATGACAGCTATGCTGGTCCTATTATTATTGTATCGTCTTCGGAAGAATGACAATTCGATTTGATTAATATTTAATATCTCCGTGCGGTTTAGTAATAAATGAAGGTAATTCCATACACTCATGGCTTTGCAATAACTATTAAGAAACTGGCAAGACAAACGTTGAAATAGTGTTTTACCTTCTTTGTCCGTTTTCATGTATGAAAAATTATATCACGATATCACGAGCTAGGAGCTTGCAGATTTAAAAATTCTACCCGACACTAACAGTAGCTATTAATTATTACTACGAATTATTTTTATATTTCTAACAACACACAATAAAATAACTGTATTTTCTTTGTTAAATTTAAATTTAACAAAGCACAAGAAACAATGAACGACAAAAATATCTCCATACAAATATCCATTATTTGCTTTTTAAATTTTTTTTTTTAAATAAATCTGTTCTTATTGCAGAGCACCTTTAGTAGTGACCAACTTACACAGTCAGTGTCCATCCTTCGAGTCTACACTGACGAGCTGAAGCTATCAATGAATCAAGGCTTTTTATAGAAGGGAGAGATTACAGCAGACGATTGCCACAATTTCATGTCCCTGATCTTTAATACTAGTAGTAGTCTGTAATAGTGTGGGTTCTACGGTCATTTCTTAAAGATCTGGTATTAAACATCAGAGTTTTTAATACTTTTTTTTAAATTAATTTTTTTTTTCATTTCAGGATTCGCAATCTTAAAAATTAAAAATCTGAAATTCATTACAGTGCTAACATCATTTTAAAAACGGAATCACGATGAATTACAATTAATAAATAGAATGATTTCTACACATGCCATTTTAGTGCCTGAGTAAATAATTAGAAACCCTGTCTGCGTTCACTCGAACTCTTTCTAAAGTAATCTGAGCAGACTAGTGGGTTGAATAATTACACGTTATCCTTGAAGTCCTAAACACACTACACTTCCAGTGCAAAAAGCGTAGTGTAATAGAAGTAGCTGCCAGATAAGAGAACTGGTACGCACCATTGGCAAACCGGAATCAATTATACTATTGCAAATTGCGTGTAAAAATCTGCAGTAGTTGAAACTAAATACAGAATACTGCAGGAAAAAAGAAGACAGAGTATTAAAGTTAAGGTAGAATCGCCTTTGTGTTGCCCAAGTGTTTACTAAATACCTTCAACACAGAATAATTCGTATTAAGCACGCCCGAATAGAGAAAAAAACGAAATATGAAGCATCATGACACGAAATACAACATTTTTTATCTTGTTAATAAACTCATACGAAATGCAAGCAATGCGCTAGTGCTGAATATAATTGAATGTTATTGAAATCCATCCATCGAAGCTTTTCAAACGTTTGGATGGTTAAATCAGAGACACACGTTACCGAAAACGTTTTCTAGCTAAGAACTGCATATCATTATGATCCATGGTTGAGAATTCTAAAAGCTCACGCAGATCTCTGCACGATACTAAATGTAATCCAATGCATTTTAATTTAAGATCATTGTCTTATAATAAGCACTGGCTCTTAGTAAAAGGAATAATTTAAACTATTACTAAATTAAAAAAAAAAAAAACGAGCAAACTATTCTGATTATTGAGAAATGACTAAGGTAGGCAGTTCTGAAAAGCGAGTAATATTTTTAGATGCGCGAATGTAATAGGGGTATAATTATCTCCATAGGGATTTAAAGAAGCTTGTACTTTTATTTATTTATTATTTTTTTGTTAAAATTATCGATCCTATTTTCATTGGTTTAAACAAAACAATTAAAACTAAGCGATGATGTTTTTTTTACAATATCATACAGACTAGCAAAACCTCTTTTAACCTTCAAAAGTGATTATCTGGAACAGGAAATACCGTCAAAGTAATATCAACTGAAGTCGAACAACTTTGTATCTGACACACCTGTGTGACTCAGTTGTTTCTCCACAAGTCACTTAGTTTGACAAAATACAGGTGGTCATGCTACAAGTAGCTAAGAGCATAAACTACATCTATAATTATTTCTATAATTCTAGATTTCATATAACGCCATATACTTTTAACCACATCATTTCGTGTGGTTAAAAGTATATAGCGAAAACAACTGGATTTACTGAAGCCAAATTCTATTTTTAATAAGTTTCTGTGCGAGAAAGATGTCTAGTAGAGAATCATAATTCGTATAAAATTTTAGTTTTAGTTCTGACTTTTTTGTTCTTTTGTTTTATACGATTTTAGACTATGCAACAGAAACACGTGCAGTATCTACAAAAATTAGACAAATCAATTGAAACTGTTGAGATGAAAACATTACGAAAAACTGAAAACATACAATAAATAAATGATTGGTTGTATTTTTTCTGGATCAGGATAACAGATCAGCAAAAAAAAGTAAAGAACTGAATGCCAAAGGGTAAAAAAATAGAGGAAGACCAAGGAAAAGATGGGAAGATGGTCTTTGAAACGGAAGCACTACAAGAAGGAGATTTGCTCGGAGTTTTTAACATAATCCACGAACCCCATGCACCCAATGCTCTACGCTGATATGTAGAGTCAGAGCTAAGAATCTTTGCGCCTAATTGTTCAGTCATGTTCGTTATTGTTTCTCAGTTTTAGAAACATTTTAAAGCATAATTATATTTGTATATTTTAACACTTTCATACAGGGTAGTAATGCTAGTTGACGTTTCCTTCATTTTCATAATATACTCACTCCCATAGTGATTAAGACCACAGTATACTGAATTGTGCTGTTTACATAATTTTAAATAACTAATGAAATTAATATTTTATTTATCGTAGCGTTACTGTCCAGCTAGACACTGTCCTCAGTATAGATTCAATATTAGACACAGGTGTACAGTCGGTAACAACACTTCATTCTTCGTCCAGCCTTGGCGGAAGTGTTGGAGTGAAAAAGGGACACGACTATGACATACTTCTGAAAATGATTGACAAAAACATTCACACATACATCCTGAAGTAAGTATTATTTCGTAATATAAATTGTTGTGTCTTTCATAAATTGCTTTAAATATTTCTTATACTCAGAAATGTAGAAGTTAACAATGAAAATAACTGCGTAATATATTCAGATTCGTGCGCAGGCTGTTTCCTAGTTTTTTCCATTGTCTTTATGTTCCTTACGAAAGGCACAATACTGAAATTTCGGAACAAACGTTGGGCTAGTACAATAAAAAAAATTCAAATGACATATCCTGCAAAGTTTTCGGAAGCTATATTTTCTCTCTTATTATTTTTTCTGCAATTGTTTATGGCCTTTCCTTATAATCTCTCTCTTGTCATCTTCTCTGCAAAGATGCAAGGATGGATGGATCGAGCCTCCTGGTCTGACAATTTTTATTTTGGCAGGTGGGTTATTATGCCTGTAGATTTGTGGATTCTTTTGACCAGTTTTCTTGCTTGTAGGATGACTAACCTGCTCTCATGCACTAAGCTACGAAAGCCCCTATTTCTATAACACATTAAATTAGTTTTAGCATATACTCAACTCAGCATATACAGCAATCCCTTGATTAATGCGCTCTCTTTAATGCGCATTAATCGAAAACGCACTAATCGAATATAATAGCCTATGAGAAAAAGTATAATTCGTTCCTCAAATTTCTTTTTCGGCCCTTAATTTTTTTATAAAATAATTAGGGTATATCTGAGGGCCTCAGGGCCTGGTTAATGGAAAACCCTGAAGCTGAAAGGCAATAAAACATATTCAGAAGTAAATTTATTATTCTACTTCTTAACAAAGAATTGAGCTAACGTAGTTTGGCGGACGTTCTGTTTCTTTGGAAGTTTTTTCCCACTTAGACTATAATAAATTTAGTTTAATCCTTTATCCAAGTGTAAGCAAACAAAGTTTGCGCCCGAGGTATCTTCAGGACTGAGGCAACTCGTGGTAAAGGTGGCACAAGCTCTCATCACTCCTTGTCTTAGTATCTCCCATAATGCAAAGCACATCTCCTTGCGGACATGTATAATGCTATGCATTAAGGGAAGGGCCACTACCCAGACCGGTTTCAACTTTATTGAGGTCTCGTCAGTGGGAGCCAGACCCAGAGGTGGTGATATACCAAAGTGGAAGCAGTGGAGAAGTCATATTTACCTATACGAGTTGTCAACCGGTGTACTACCTTTACCACGAGTTGCCTCAATTCTGAAGATACTTCAGGCGCAAACTTTGTTTGCTTACACTTGGATAAAGGATTAAACTAAATTTATTCTGTTTCTTTTTTTCATACAACAGACGGTATGACCCTATTGCCTTTTCTACTCTTCTGCAAAATTTTACTGCTTCTCTTTTCATCAGGGTCAGCGTCCAAGAATTGCTGCTTAAAAACTTCAGTTCTACGAAACATATTTTCAAATTGTTTCTGTTAAATCTCTTTGGACTTGTTCGTGATTAACTTTTCTTCAGGATATTCCCGCTTTGCATCTAAATTTAACAGCTCGGAATCACTCAACTTCTCAGAATGAGATTTAATTAACTTAGATTCATTTGAAAAGCCTCTAAAATCATTTGCACAATGCGGAAGAATATGCTTCAAAATGGTTCGCGTATTGCTAGCAGTAATTTCATTCGACTTTGCCACTTCATAAGCAGGCTGAAATTTCTCTGATTTGTCCAGAAAAGTCTTGGAAGGCATTTGCTTCGAAAAAAGGCCGGTTTCATCGACATCAAATATTTGGTGGTCACAATAGTCCCCTTCTTCCACAATTTTCTTCAAAATCTCTGGATAATTTGCGGCCAGCTCCTTATCTGCACTTGCAGCTTCGTCTGTGATGAGAACATTGATAACCTTTTTTTCCAGGTTACAAAGAGGCAATGCTTTTGATTTAATAAGATCAGTGCTTAGCGGGATCCGCTTTTGGTTACAATCTTAATTCAATCATTATAATACTTGGATTTCAATGCCTGCATGATGAACTTGAAGCAGCCTTACCTTTCTCTTTGTATTCATCAGATTTGCTTAAAATCGCTCTTGTAGTTGATTCACGCATTTTTGTGTTCTTGTCCTATCTTTGCTCTGGACTCGTCTTGTTCATTTTTCTTTATTATTTCAAATTTTTCTTCCAATGATATTACTTTTCGAATCACTTTCGCACTTCCACTTTTTTGCTCACTAATTCTTTCACTCGTGATTAAAAGTTGAGAAAATACTTCAGAATAAAATGTAAAGAAAACAATTGCAAAGGAGGCATGAGATATGATCAGCAAAATATTATGTAATTAGCAGACGACATAAATTTTGGCGGTAAATTTGAAACATAGTGTACATGGAAATAGTGTAGTAGGCGATTAAAAATAGCTTTGTAAAATGTTTTAAATTGGTAACTAAATTATTTCATCATTTTGAGCGATTTTTTTTTGAAATAGTTAGCCATAAAAAATGTATACATAGAAAATTTTTAAAATCTGTAACATTTATTTTTAAGATGTATATAGGCGCACTAATCAAATTTGGGTATAGAAAAAAATTGATGCACTAATCAAAAACGCACTAATAGGAGTCGCATTAATCGAGGGATTGCTGTATTTTCTTCTACATATTGCAGTCTTGTTTCCCCCCATAGACTTAAAAAGTGGCTATTTTCCATTCATTTAGGATTATTTCAATAATCCGTGCTGAATTCAGGAGATGAAAATGCTTCATCTTAAACTACTGAATTATATTCAGTCTTTGGACTCCCTGGAGGTATTACATAATAATAACAATAATAATATTTATATAATTTTGCCACGATGAAATCTTCGTTAGTTCCTTTTAAAAATAAATTCAGATAAAATACTGCCTAGTTCTTCCTATTTCTATTTGATCTGTAATCAGATACATCTTTGATTTTGAATATTTTTATTTCTCTCTTTTTCGATTCAATTCCGATTTCCTTGAATCCTTTGTACCAGACCATGAATTTCCATCATGGTCTGGTGCAAAAGTTTACTTCTTCGTAAACTTTGGAAACTTAAAAAAAGTTCACGAAAATACAAACCACAATCACACTACATAAAAGACAATCGTTTTATGGGTACTTCTAATTAAGAGTTTCATTGAAACTGTTTCGAACCGCTATTGACCAAACAGAAAAACTTTGAAATTAAATTATTAAAAGAAGGATAATAAATATTTTATTTTCTTCGTCATGACTTGCCTTGAAACAACAAGAAATCCTTAATCAACAGCACTAATGAAAAGCGTAATATCAAGGAAGAGCATATGTAAGATTTGTATTTCCGTATGCTATCAATTTCGAAACATCTTAAAGTCTCAAATGCATTTTTTGGCCTATTTTATGTAAAATAATGATAGATATTTAATATCATTTTTTAATAATTTGTAATGCCATATTTGAACATTCTTGACAGTTTTTCTACATATTTTTATATCAATCTCATACACGAAAAATTAAAATACCCATAACTCATTAGTGCTGTGTGTGGAAGAGAGAACGAAACTTTTGACGTAATTTTGACGTAATAGGTATTAAACTGACCAGCAGTATGTGCCAAGCCAAGAACCACTCTTGCTAAGTGTGCCAACTGTGGCGACCCACATCCAGCTAACTACAAGGGCTGTTCACTCCACCCATCTAACCTGACAAGGACTAAGGAGGCAGTGGCCCCGTCCACTCAGAAGCGAGTCACACAACTTGAATCGGAAATTAAAGCGCAGGCTATTACACCTGATAAATTGTATGCCTCTGTAGTTTCCTCACGCAACAAATCGGCAGAAACCATACCATGCAGCCAAAACTCTTCTGCAATACTTGCTGCCACTTTGGAAGAAATGCTATCAGCTTTTAGCAAATCAAATCCAAACGAGGCTGACACAAACGGATTTTGTTAAAAATACCCAAGTCGTATTCTCGTTGATTAATGGATAATTCGGCCATCACAATAAATTCTGTACAGGTCGCATTCTGGAATGCTAATGGACTCAGCAACAACATTCTAGAACTCCAAGAATTTGCTGTCCACTACAAAATTGATATCCTGTTAGTTAATGAGACCCATCTGCGGCCCTATGATAATCCCAAGCTAAGAAATTACTCTTTAGTTAGAAATGATAGACCTAATGCCAGAGGTGGAGGTACTGCAATCTTTACCAAGAAAAACATCCGTTACAATGATATAAAAAAGATTCCTACAACTAATCTGGAAAAAACTGGCATAGAAATTTACACCATTAATGCAGGCATTTTAAAAATATATTCCGTTTATAACCCTCCAGGCAGAACTCTGCTATCCTCTGATCTTTCTAAGCTGCTTGACACTACGGAAGCAACAATAGTAGCAGGTGATCTAAATTCAAAATATCCCTTATGGAATAGCAGGTGTGCCAATTACAACGAAAAAATCCTTCACAATTTTCCTAAGCTGAGAAATATTATCATCGCAGGCCCGATGTATTAGATAGCCATATTCAAAAACACATCTCATCAATTCCAGCTGCAAGTAGTTAACGACCTCAGTTCAGACCACAACCCAGTACTTCTAAAACTGGGAGAGGATCCGGAATTTATTCCCAGTCAGTCATTTACTAATTTCACAAAATTCAAGGCTACAATCAACACTATCATGGATTCAGTGCCGAATATCTCCTGTGAAGAAATCAACAACCTGGAAAGCAAAATTCAAACTAGCTTAACTTCTATTTCCACTCCAGCTTAAGTAAACCTACTTCCAGAAGAAATCCTTGCTCTAATCAGAAACAAAAATAAAATCAGACGTCGCTTTCATAACATGCTATCTCCTCAAGACCGCCAAGAGCTGAACAGAGCATCAAACTTACTTCGCTATGCACTAAAAGATCACAGAAATCAACAATGGGAAATAAAACTTTGTTCCCTGAAAACTGAAGATAACTCCTTGTGGAAGTTGACAAAGGCTCTCCGTACGGACCGTTCCAATATCCAGTCCATTCATGGAGAAAGAGGTATAGTTTATATGGGGACGATGAAAAGGCAGAAGCCCTCGCTGAATCTCTTCAACTTCAGTGCAGTCCTAATTATGCGCATGCGTCTTTGGTCTTCATAGAGAAAACTCACCGTCGAGTCCGTACTGCGCTCCGGCAGCCTAACAACCCTGAAAATATCTGTCCCACCTCGCCTAAAGAGGTCTACTCAATCAATAGGAAGTTTAGCAACAAAAAAGCCCCTGGCCCAGATGAAATTAACAACAAAACAATCAAGGCCCTTCTGCACAAAGCTGTCATGCATTTGGTAGCAATCATAAATGCAATACTCAGACTAAACTATTTTCCAACCCGATGGAAACAAGCAGATATAATCCTCATTCATAAGCCGTGTAAAGCAAATCAGTTACCGCAAAGTTACAGACCCATCAGTCTCCTTTCATGCTTGGGAAAAATTGCAGAAAAAATCATCCTCAATCGACTTCAAGATGTGGTGAACAAAAACAATAAAATACCGAAAGAGCAGTTTGGGTTTCGACCCGGGCACAGTATTACACAACAAGTTCACAGACTGGTCGAATTCATCACTACAGGATTCAATTGGCGACAACATACAGGAGCTGTTTTTCTGGATGTAGCAAAAGCATTTGATAAGGTTTGGCACAAAGGCCTCATCTATAAATTATTTATGGCCAACGTTCCGCTCTACCTTATCAAACTTATCGACTCCTTTCTAAAAAACCGGAAATTTCAGGTCAAGTTGAGAGGACTCAAATCCTCTTTGAAAAGAATCACTGCAGGTGTTCCTCAAGGCTCGTTGCTCTCTCCGCTGCTTTTTAACATCTTCGTTGCTGACGCCCCTCACACGACATCAACCACCACAGCTTGCTATGCGCATGACATGGCAATTTTGAGTAGATCTCTCAGGCCGAACTTAGCTACACAGCGCTTACAAACCGCAGCAACAAACCTAGAAAAATGGCTCAGGAAATGGAGCATAGCTGTGAATGCCGACAAAAATACTGCCATTCTCTTCACAAGACGGAAGGCATCCCACTACGGAGAAGTCAAACTTTTCACCACAACTATTCCATTGAAATCCAGCACCAAATATTTAGGTATTCAACTGGACAACCGCCTCAACTTTAACTCTCACATCGACTATGCCTGCAGCAAGACAAACTCCCCAATTATGTAACTTTACTCTCTTCTCAACCGAAGTAGCCATGTCAGCACCGAAAACAAACTACTGATCTACAAAACAATCATTAGACCCACATTAACTTATGGATCACCGGCTTGGGGTCACATCTCTCCTGGCAACATCAAAAAGCTACAGGTCATCCAGAACAAATGTCTACGTATGATATTCAATGCTCCGTGGTTTGTCAGGAATGCTCTCCTCCACCGAGACGCTGACATTCCTGCTATTCACGTGTTTCTCCGTGATACTGCCATTACATATTTCACCAAAGCAGCTAGTCATCCCAATCAACTCATTCGAGAGTTATCTAACTATGATGAAAACGATAGGTGGAAACATAAGCATCCGAAAGCGGCTCTGCTCATCGGTACAGACGCTCCCACACTGCCCTAAAATGGGTGAGCCAGGTGCTCGATAAATTCTCATTAATATAAGCCATTTTTCATAGAGATGAAGGGATTATAATCCAAGGGATTGAGGTCCATCCAGCCACAAAGGTTAAAGGTTAAAGGTCGTGTTCTTACTTTTCCGGGAAAAAAAGGGAGGAGTGTTGAACAAGATCATGTTTAGTTTTAATTTCTTCGGCGTACTCTAATCTGTTTTAATTGAGAAGTCCAACATAAAACTTATTGAGGGTCTCTCTCTCGATGAGTCCTTGAACCCATGGAGATGACTGTAAAATTCTTGTGGATTAAAATCATGGGGATGCTACAACTTTCAAAATATACATACACACTGTAAGCACAGTGTATATGTGTTTGGATTAAATATCAAAATTACGGTAAAAATTTAAAAAAAAAAATAAATATGAAAAAATATTGTTTATTATCGATAAAATTATACAGTTTAGTATAATTCAAAATTACTTAAAAATGCTGAGGTCATAATTGTCAATAATCCCCAATAATGTTGTAAAATAAAAACTATAACAAATGTTATGTCTTTAATTGTAATGTCCAAATATTTAAAGAGACGGAGTAAACACGATAAGCACTACGAACACTCTACTACTGGCGCAAACTGCATATAAATAACAGTGGAACTGCGCGACGGACAGTGCCACATTACGCTAATAGCTCGCATCTCACTATGGCGTGCATATGCTTGCGCGCGTAGCAATGACACTGTGGTAAACACAGTGCCGCTAGCGTCCTTCGCCCTCCTAAGTGCTACAAGATGGATTTTTATTTTTTTTTTATTTTTACAAAATAAGAGAATTGTATAGGATTGTTGATGATAAAATCAAATATTACAAGCAAATATAAATAAATTAATAAATATATTTATATAGCGAGAAAAGTTGGAGTGCTGCAGTTCAGCAGTGCTTATGCACGAGCCACCCCTGATTATAAATACCAAAGTTATTACGTTCATGTATTTTTATCATTTATTCTACAAGCTGTAGAATTTACAGTACTTCCTGTTCACATCTGACGAACAAATATTCCAAACATCATTAAGGATATCATTTCATATTGGTTGTATAATCGCGGGACTTTAAATAGCTGTCCTCTTATCTGAATTTTATGCGAACTAGAATTTCATGGACATGAAATTTAATCTGAATCATCTGACATGACAAATATTTATCATTCTTTAATTCACATTTCAGTTGAACCTTATCCGGGTACATCTTGCTTGATATTTCAGATCCGAAATTACGTCGGCAGCAAACCCAGTGGAGAAATCGTTCCATCCACCAGTGAATCATTTCAAATGGTGTCCATCGTTATTGTCTGGGTTTGGACTACAGTTCTGCAGCGACTTTAAAACTCCTCGTCCCTTGGTTCAAAGTACAGTCCCTTTTGTGGCGATAGGTTCCTTCAATATTCAACTGTCTCTTCAAAAGATGGATGCGTCAATGGGATATTATCATATATTCGTGCATTTTCCTGATAATAAGGTAAGTATTCACATATAAACTACGGTAAGTTAATTTTGTTCGTTTATGAGTATTTAAAAAATTAGTTTACTTGTAAAGATTAGCTATTATTGTAAAATTATATTTAAATCCGTCTGGGTGATCTTAATGTAAATATGAACGAAATCAATTAAATACAAAAGTTGTATTATTATTATTATTATTATTATTATTATTATTATTATTATTATTATTATTATTATTATTATTATTATTATTATTATTATTATTATTATTATTATTATTATTATTATTATTATTATTATTATTATTATTATTATTATTAAGGTCGTCAGGCCTGGTTGGCCGAGTTGTTAGTGTACTCGCTCTCCCACCAACAGGTCACGGGCTCGAATCCCACACTGTGGACATGAATGTTTGTGGATCAATAGCTGCTTATTGGCGGCCTACGGTGACTTGAAAAAGTTCAACCTTTGGTCTTCAGAGCAGAGTTTCCGGACTATGTAAAAATAAATATAAAAAAAATTTATTCCACCCACTGCAGAAAATGTACTATAGGTTTTTAACAACCTTTTTAATCAATCTCTGATTATGTAAGCTACATTCCAAAATCAAAATAAAGAACTATTATTTTTTTTCTGATACTTGCCGTCACTTGCGCAATATATTGTTGCACAACGAAAATTTCAAAATCGATGCTTGAGTACCATCTGAATTTTTAACCATATCATAATTTATACAAGTTAAGTGGATATTAAATCCAGCATCATTTTAAAGCTGACTACAGAAACTATAGAAGTTTCGTGTAAAATTTGACCAGAGAGCTTACGGGAATACTTAGTACTGAGAGGTTTTGCTCTCTTAGGTTTCTGCCTGATCCCTGACAAAAACCAATGAGTTTGAAACAGCTGTCAGGTCAGTGAAACCTTATCAAAATGAACCAATAGGAGGCGAATATATGGGCGCTTTAGCGTTCATGCAACCTATTAGGTTTGGCTAGGACAACTCGTAGTATGGCGGCGAGTGTATTCCCGTAAGCTCTCTGGTCAAATTTTACACGAAACTTTTATAGTTTCTGTAGTCGGCTTTGAAATGATGTTGGATTTAATATCCACTTAATTTGTATAATTTTGCCTCGCCGATGTGAAGCCGTTGGCTCTTTATTTTTAGTAAATATCATAATTTGTTATTTCACGCTATCTATGTAAATACATTTCTAGTACATACCTGATGCACTACGATATTTATAATTTAAGTTCAGTATTAATCTCATGCAATGGTTAGTTATACTTATGAAAAAAAAAAAAGTTAGTGCCTATGTGTACAGTCTTTTGAGATTATCTTTAAAGAGGGTCACAATGATCTTAAAAAAAAAAAAAAAAAAAAAAAAATTGCCCCTATCCAGATGTAGATGACAAAATATTAATGTGTAAAATGAACATTACAGGTTTAGCTCAACTGTACAAATGATATTTAGATGACGTATTTTGGAATTCCCCGGCTAATTTTTAATTTAATTTGACGTGTAGGATGGTAATATGGTCTGATGATTGGTGGAAGCAATTAACTTAACTGATGTGCTTATAAATTTAGCTTCAGTACTATAAACAAAATTTTGTGCACTTGACATTGTTATCCACGCAATGTTTTATAAGTTCACAATTTATACATAAAAAGACTATTTCCATGGGATTTTTCCCATGCGAAAAATCGAATATTTCATATTTTTTTCCGTGCGAAAAAATCACGAAATATCCTGGGACTTTAATATAAATATTTCATCATCATGAAATATCCTGACATTTTTTTTTCAACGATAGTTATGTAAATTCTGTTTCGTGGACTTTATGAACGTCAGTGCCATTGGAAATAAATTCGTTTCTACCAAGAATTTGTGTAGAAATGATATGATATTAAACAATCCGTATTAATATCAAATAACAATAAGGAATGAATTGATTTGGATCTGCTTTTGTTTGCTGACTTCGTTGAAGTGACTTGTGTATACTAAGGAACTCGTTCTGATTCTCTGAAATGGTAGAGGAATTAAAAAGGTGGTGGTGAAATTGTGGATAGGTTAGAGGAAGTAAAATTAACGTCTGTAGTGTTTCAGTTCATAATGGAAATAATCAAATGAAATGTGAACAACCAAGGTTGTCCAGTGATCCTACAGTGTCGACGTAGTGTTGTAAAAAACCTATAATGCTTGAAATTGAAATAATTTTCCATGAGCAAGATGTTCTCTAGCGAATCTCTTTTTTTTTTTTTATGTCCATACCGTAGTTGACGAAATCCCTTTACAATCCTTCAGTTAAGCCCCTGAAGCTGTTAATGCTAATATAACGGTTACTAGAGTCGGTGCAAAAATCGAACCAACTCAATAAATGAGTTTCCCCAATTTTTTTGCATTATCTTTAGTTAAAATAGATTATTTTCAGAGCATATTAATTATATTAATGGATTTTCATATAATTAATATGAATTTTAATTTAATTATAAATTTAAGAATGGTATTTGTTTTTCTTTTCAGTTGTCCGAAGATGCTTATTATTTCAGTTTCGACACTCCAGGATCTATTAGCAATCGGAAACACGCATTGTTTATACGTTCTTCCGGTGAAGGGAAGAAGGAGAGATCTATGGAGGTGGAGTTACAATCTCCCTCAAAGAATGCTAACATAAAAGGTCAGAGCCTTTGTATATGTGGTGGTCTTATTCGAACAGAATATAATTAAATAAAAATTAATATAAACGAATAACTTTCGTCCATTAAAAATGATAGCTTGCCTAATGAGACTAATAAAATATTTGTCTAATATGAATATTAATACTGTATTTCTAATTTAGGATCGTACGTTATAAATGATAATGTTATAAGTGGAGAGATAAAAGTGGCAACGGACAATATTACTCATTATGCCATAGCCACTAACATGGAGATGATCACCAGAGGAAATCGTGAATTATGTATAGCAAATTTAGAAGTCATCTGGTCACAAGGGCAGAATCTCAGTCTAGCAGGATCTCTGACACACACTAGAGGATCAAAGGAAAAGTTCACTATCAATTTAGAAAGCAACAAACCAAACGATCATCCCTTACAAATCACAGGTAAGTAGCCATCTTTTATTACATTAAACTTTGTACGGATGGGAGAGAGGGCGCCACTTGCATTAGCGATTCGATTGTTCCAATTTAAACAATTTTTCACACTTCAGTCTATTGTTCTTTAAATTTCCTTATTTACTATTAAACAAGAAATACATAAATATTCTTTCCGGTTTAAATGTTAATTGTGAATTTCATTTTATTAAAACAAATATTTTATATATAACTCTGGGTTTCGAACATATTCCTGCAACTTTCGCAAACGTATAAATTACACAAAGATTGAAATTTGTTTCTTTAAAAAAATTGATTTTGGCTGTTCATGAAATATTAAATAATTTTAGATCTTAGCATTAAACTTAAACAGCAGTGAATGTTGCGTGATATCTTAAAATGATTCTGCTATCATGTATAATTAATATTTAATTGCATAAATTTCATAGTAATCTAAATGAAATCAAAACTGAAACAAACAAACATGAATAGCAGTTTAAACGTCTATGTACTGTATAATTGTACTGTAACTGCAAAGGTTCATATTAAAATATTATGTTAAGTGAGGCGATAAAAAATCCATAAATTTTACATTTACTTCATAAATAAGCTTCACTTTATCTTTCTAGATTAGCAACACTCACAATCGCTATTCTAGAGGGCATTGTGTGAATAACCAACAAATTCTAGTCTCTGCGATAATCAGCATTTAATTGCATATATTTACAAGGTCAACAGCAACTTGATTGTTAAAATCTATTGTAAATTTTATTTACTTTTGCATTTAAAACTGTCACCCTAGGCCAGGGCTTCTCAATTAAATTATGTAAAGGGCCACTAATCTTAGCTTTTGATTGTCTGGTAGATCAATCATCTGCCATGTGTGAAGTGACACTTTCAAATAAAATTACAAATTAATAAACGCTAAACTAAATTAAAATTAAAGTGATATGTTCGTGCAAAATTAATAAAAAAATAGAAATAGAATAGAAGCAGCACATAATTAAATTGCCACTACACATAAAATCGTAAATAAAAGCACTATAATACACAGTTCACTGACTTGCTAGAACTACGATAAAGATTTAAAAATAAAAAAAAGTGTAATTCATTTTGTTTCAGTTATGTGAACAATTATTTTAAAAACAGTTCTCGTAAAAATTACACAAATTATTACAAATTAGTTGTTCTCGGCTTGGTGACGAATTCAAAATAACTTCTATAAAAACGAATTCATAGTAATCTTGTGCTATGTTTTTCCATCCTCTTCAGCTATTCACTGGCAGCCAGTCCGAACAACTTGGCGGGCCCGAGGTTGCCTGCGGCATCATCATTTAAGAAGCCCTAGCCTAGACGAACGCCTGGTTTGTGCATTAGTTGCGTTGACCCTGTCTGCACACATTTTTCTGATATTATGTTAAATGAAGTCCCCAGAATCAGGAATATCAATGACACTAAATGAATTAAATTGTTCATAAAAAATGCATACTTTTTTCATAGTTTAATGACAAAAATAGATATAGTTTATAAGATAAAAATTGTTTTCTTATGTTTCCTTAATATACAAAACGGAAAATCAAGTTTCATTCTTGTTTTCTAGGACAGATTTTTAAAGAAGGAAGCATCAGTTTATTCAACTGGGCCAGATTGTTGAAGATTAGTGCCGATTTAAGTGGTACCATACCATTATGGACTTTCCGTATTCACAGCTTCTTGAATAATAGCAATGAAACCTTAGCGTATGATTTAAATATGTTCTATCGCAAGCAAAAATCAAGGCGACACAACCTCCACCTCTCCTCCAAGTTTCAAAAGATCGGCAACGCGACCAATTCTCAGTTTAAAATCTCAGCAGAAACACATTGGAGCCAGTTCCAGAAATATAATTGGAAACTTTTGGCAAATACCGAGAAGAAAAAAGAACAACAACAAAGCGAGTTTGTCTTAATTCATCAGGAATCAGTGTGCGCTAATATTAGTTATCGTATTGAGAACGACGGAACGTATGAGAGTAGCAGACTCTTCATTCTCATTCCTCAGCTGAATCTAAATCACAGAGCTGCTCTGATTTATGGATGGGACATCTTGGAGAATATGGCGTTTCGGATGGACTTCTCTGTAGCTAATGACAATGATGAAATCATTGTAGTAACAGTCACTGTTCGCTATCTAAGAATAGCACCAATGCAAATAGCCACGAAAGCTGAAATAAGGTATCCCAGTGGTCATATTACGTTCCGCGACCAATTAGAGGAACGCTCAACTCGAGAATTCCATGGGAATAGTTTCGTCCAATGGCATAAAAGCTCAAGTGCATCAGTGAACTATGTCTTTCGATATTTTCCCAATCACACCACTTGCTCTATCGTTCTGGAAACGGCAATATCTTTATCTGCTTTGGAAGACATGGTGATTCAGAAAATGATGCTTCTCGTTAAGCGTGACCTTCTAGATTTCCAAAGCAACACGAAGTATAAAGGTGAACAAGTATGTAATTTTGGTGTTCGTATGCATCGTACTCATGACGATGATATTGGTCAGGTTATTAGCTTGCAGCAGGAAAATGAAATAAAACATTCTGTACAGGATACGCCACAGAAAGATGCTATTCAGTTTGATGTAGGTTGGAATGAACAAAGAGAAAATGTACTTAAAGTGATCTTCTTTAAAACCAGAAACAGCCATTTGTTTCGATATGGCAGAGTGTTAAATCTATCAGTTGAGTTTTCACTTTTGGAGTATATTGAAGTGCTCCTTAATAGTGATTTTGATGGAAGCGTCTTCAGAGGCCTCCACAACATTAGAACGGTCATCAGAAACAATAATAAGTTCGTGGCCCTCGATGGAAGTCTAGAAGTAACAGGAACGCATTTCAAATCTATCTCTACATACAATGACAGTAACATGAATCACTTACTCGTAGAAATTTCTGCGCAACATATTCTAAAGCTTTCGTTTCTAGAAATAGGTGGCTCTTTCACTGTAATTTCCACTCATCCCTTAATTGGTGAGAAAAAGTTAAAAGTAAATTACATCAATGACAACTCTGCTTCTAAATCTGGTAAAGTGGAAGGACAATTGTTAATAACTCCTTCTCACTCCTATTTGGCTACAGTGAACTATTTGTCCGAGTTTAGAACTCCCTGGAATCGTTTTAATATTGATGTACTGTTAGCAACTTCACAAACTTTATGTAACCGCCAAGAGGTTACCCTGAAATGTCGTTATGGCTCAGGTGGAATATACATAGATCTTAATGGAGCCTGTGACTCCCAAAAATTTTCATCCAGGATGACATGGGAAAATTCAGAACGTGTTTCCAATGTTTTATATCTTCATCACTCAAGCCATCCTTTTGTACTTCCAATGATGATAGAAGGTAAATATGAATTACAGTCTAGATGGAAAACAGTGCAATTGGCAGCAAAATATAATAACAGAACGAAACTACAAGTGAATGCTAGATTAAATATCAGTTCCGAAAATTTTAACTCTATAAGTTACACCGGAGATATACAGATGAATATTTTCTCATATCCATTATTACGTGGGTATATCCATGCAACAAAATATGATCAGCGACTTCAGTGTAGCATTGGCCTTCTTAAGAATGCTTCGCCCATTCTGTCTGGAAAAATACAGATGTTAAGAAAAGGAAGTGGTTACTCTGCTCTAATTGAAATGAATGATGCTATGAACTCTCCTATAATGACTCTCCAGATAGATAAGAAGACAGAATCTAATGCAAATCATATTATCTACATAGCAAATGTTCGTGGATCGTTTACAGCAGTATCCGGTAATCTCAAATGGGTATCTCAAGAAAATGAACTGGAGCCAACAATAACACTTTGTTTAATGACAACTCCTCTTAGTTGTGTAACTATAGAAGTTTACTATAGAAACGATGATAGTTATTATTACAGCACGACTCGGAGAGAATTAAAAGTTTTACTTCGTAGACATCCAGATTCCGAGGGTACACTACTATATTACATCAACAGACAGAAAGACATCTTTCAGAATAAGTTACTTGTTGATGCCCCTCGTGCAAGGTTTGGATACGAACTCAGTTGGGATAGAACTGTGAAAAAGGATAATCTTTGTTTTTCAGCAATATTACCTTCTCGAAAAGTACAGGTTAAAGGTTATAGCAGTGTTGAAGGTGAAATCAAGGAATTTTTTATGGAGTTCTTGACCGACGCTGAAAGAAGGCCTAGAAACAAATTGGAGTTGGAAATAGTGTACAAATCGATCGATGTCGCGGGAGACAAAAGCATCGATACAGTTGTCATAATAAGCCACCCGATACTGAAACTGGTAAGGAATAAAAATATAATAATAAAATAAAAATGAAATATGCTTAATAATTTATCCTTGGTAGGATGAATGAATAATGAATTTAGAAAAATATTATTTCATTTTAATTTAATTTAAAAATCTCTCTCTAAATTAAATATTAAAAGTAAATATTTTATTCTTTTAAAATAATAAAATGTATATTTTATTTGTGAATACATTTCATGATTTAGTAAAACACTTTCAGAAGGCCTGTGTAGCTCATTGGAAGTGTCCTTACGTCCTCTGCACTTAGTCGCTCGAAATTAGACTTAGGGTCAAGTCCAGGCGTCGACTAGCCTACCGGAGGAACTTTTCTAGGCCTATTTTTTTTTTACCGATTCCCGAGTTAGTCGATCTCTGGCACGGGCAAGCGGGGTTTTCCTCCCGGAAACTCGGGTTTTTCGTCCCAAGAAAATCGACCGTAATACCCATATTATTTCAGACAGTAACATATCCTGTTAGGGTTAGGTACCAAGAGATGACAGCACTTATTTGCCAGCCTCTTCATCGGTGGCTGCCTATAATTAGTGATAGACGTGGGCCAGCTATCTCTGATTGGCTACCGGTGGAGCTGCTCACTCAGTCTCCAAGCGTTAGATAAGGTATAAAGGCCTCGCCTGCTCCTTATTAGGGAATAAAAGGCATTAGCTGATACTTTGAAGTGCCATAAAGTACTTTAAGTACCTTGTCGTTGTTTCTCTAAATGTTGAGCCTATACACAACAGGTTGGTTAATGAATCTATAGTATGTTAGTATCATGTATGGATAATAGGTTGGAAAAGGAAAAACTTGTTTACATTTGATTTAAAAGCCTGTATATTGTATTCCTTGGGAAACATAAAGGAAAAAACTGTTCCACAATACGGCAGTAGCAGGGATGAAGGAGGAGGAAAAGAAACTTGCACTGTGGGTTTCAAGGTGTACTGTGAAGGGATATTCGGTGGCATCTACATGTGCTCCATCGGACTTAGTACTGAGTGGGAGAATTATTGATTCTATTTCAGATGAACATTTTCCATGGAAATATTTATAGGATACGCATACTGCAGAAACCAAACGCCTGTGCGAAAGTGGGAGGAGTGAGTTGGTAAGAGATAGGTATTAATCAATCTAACTGCCCTCCTCTGTATTGAGTCAAGCATTTTGAGGTAGCTCTTAGGGCCCAACTCTAAATGTGAGATCAGTATTCAATAGCTGAGCAGATTTTGATTTGTATAGGGCTAACAATTGTTCAGAAGTTAAGTAACGCCTTGTGCGAAAGAGAAATCCTAGTTTTTTAGAAGCTGAGGATGCAATGGTTGTGATGTGTTTATGCCAGGAAGGGCTTGATATCAGGGTGATTCCAAGAAGAGAAATCTCATCTTGTCTAAAAATTTGAGTGTTGTCAAAGATAATACTGGGATTAAATAGTTCTTTTTTTTTGGGAGGGGGGAAATAAGGGCAGAACTGGGTTTTGCTATCATTGAAATTGACAAAATTATCTGGACCCCCATTGAAGGATGGCTCGGAGATCAGAATTGAGGGCAGTGGTGATTGATGTTCTGTAGATTGAGGGATTTGTGTAGAGTAAGGTCGGAGTGCAATGTGCTGTCGTCTGCAAAACTGTGTATTGAGTTGAAGGTCAACTGAAGTAGGTCATTGATATATAGCAGGAAGAGGGATGGTGAGAGGACAGAACCTTGTGGAACTCTGGCATTAATTGAGTGGTGAGAGGATAAGGAACCATTCACCATCACACATAGTGTGCATCCAGACATAAAGCTGGCAATCCAACTGATTTACCGTACCCCCCCCCAAAAAAAAAAATTCTGTAATTTTTCAGCTCTTCCCTTCTACCACAAAAGCTCTCAGTGAGCCTTTGAGAAGCAACGACTGGCTCCACAGTTTACCTTAGAATTCTCTGACTGTCTTCATTTGGGCCATTAAACGCTCGGTCCTCAGGATTTCGGTGCTATGGAGAATGATAGTTATTTTGACATCTAATCATTGTGAAAACAATAGCTACTCTGGTTTCAGAGGGCAGATGTGAAATCCATTGTCTTTGATATTTAAAAGCAGTTGTAGGTAATATATCTAGAAACAAAATTCATCGTTTCAATTAGATTAAATAGATAATTCATTGATCTGAAAGATATTAATTAATATTCAGAAGTCCATATTAGAATAGAAGTCATATAAAACTATGATTTATATTAAGATTACTGTAAAGGAGTAGAAGATGGATTGAACTGAAGAATATTTATGCAGAAAGTCAAATACGAAATTTCCAACACTGTAGCATAGCTTTTCAAATGATATTCTTGTTTTTTTGGAACAATGCAATTATTTATTTTATACAGCAATGATTAAAGCACCTTTAAAATATTGTATACGATTATATATTCCAGGTCCAAGAAAAAATATTAACATCTTAGAGAAAGCGAAAAGGAATTAATAACCATGAGTGTGGCTATCGCACATAGTTTATCTGGTGATATTCATTTAGTGAACAGAAAAATCCTACAGCTGACTGATAGGATAATATTGGGAAAACGAAACCTGCCATCTATTACCGCATTATAGATGATACTGTATGTACCATCTCTCTTGAGCTGAGCTTAGGATTACTTCTCTGGTACTCTCTTATCTATAAGGGCATTATAAAATATTACGTTCACACGTGTTGTAAAGACTTTTGAAAGTGAAACCTCTCTAGTGTTCATCGCTGAAAATGCTTTGGCGTCAGGAAGAGAATCTTCTTCCGGTTCATAGTGCACTTGTTTGTCATCCGAACATATTAGAAACTGCATAAACTTTTAGTGCGATAGCATTATTTTGTTTTGTTACATTGAATAAATCCACCTGTCATGGCAAACTTCGTGGACAGTTGATTTGCTGTAACAGACCACACATTCACATCAAAATTTTAATTAATCATAGTCCGTTGAATTTCATTAATAACATTCCGAGTAAAATCAGTAGGCAGACGAATGTACACGAAGTTATTTTTTATGTGATATTTACTTTTTTCCTTTCTTGATTAAACGAAAAAATCATAAAGATAAATAGTGACATAAATAAAGTTTAATTCCTGGACTCTGGTTAATCTTCAGTCTAGAGTCTCAATATGTGATGTTGATTTTCTTTTGTAGTCGGCCCTGGATCATTAATTGGATTTAAAAGTGGATTTTAAGTTCGGTTTAGGAAGAGAACGGAGTCATAATAGTTATGTGTAGCGAGGCATCTTTTTGTAGGTTTTATTTATTTATGGAGATCAATATTTTATTTTACAATTAATATACCAATTGTCTATACCCGAATGTCAGTCGATTAATGAAGTAATTAAGAATAATAGGAAAAAAAATGCCTAAAATATATTTACTCCTAGGTTCAGCGTTGGACTTGTCATGCCATGAGTATAGCTAATTCGAGGTCCATTAGTAAAGAGGATTTGGCTATACTATATCTATAGTCACAATTTAAATATATCTCGATATTCTTTAATTATATTTAATAGCAAAATTGTGTTGATAGCGTGAATTGTGATTCTTAGCGAATGGTATTGTTAATTTAAGAAGTATATGAATTAATTAACTTAATAATTAATATGAATAATTATTAATATAAACAATTAATATGAATAAATAATCCGAATAATTAATTAATATAAATAATTAATATGAAGTAATAACATATTAATGCGAATAATTAATTAATGTCAATCATTAATATTAATATTATTAATAATTCATATTAATTCATTAATGATTATTTGATATGAATTATTAATTATTTGAGAATTTTCTACTTTAATTGGGCGTGTATTGGGCGATATTCCCATATTTATAGAGGAAAGTGTTATTGAAATGGCTTGTCAGAATAATACCAAACGATTGTTTATTTTCCTTAATTCGATGCGTATTTTGTCAAGCGATCAACTGCGGAACAATCTGAAAATTCACATAACTTATTATTATTTTTTTTTTAATATGGAGTAAATTTATTATATCCGTTTCTAACTAATTTATCGTATAAATTACAGCCTGTGACAATTTCACATTTCGTAGAAATGAAGCCAAGTTTATATCCTCTGATTTTTCAAGCAAAATCTTCACTTGATTATTCCGGTAATCCAAATGACAAAGTGACGTTGATTGTAGTCGTCGAGAGCAACAGTCTTAAACATTTCAATTATTCCATAATGTGCAACCTATATCAAGCTGGTGAGTAGAGAATATAAATACTGTGATAACCAAAATTTAAATTTTAGTTTTCTTTGTCAGTTTATCATTAACAGTTTTATCAATTTTGGCATTATCAATTTAATATTTATCAATTTTCGCATTATCAATTTCATATGTATCAATTTTAGTGTCATTTATTGTACTTATTTGCATTTATTGTTTTCATTGTTATTCTTATGTGTAGACCCTTTCATAAAATATAATCAAAATTTAGTAATAAATTTCGTTTAATAAAGTGAATTGTTAATATAAGACTTATGGTATATTTTAAAACATACCACTTCTGATCTTACAGAATCCAAAAATAAATATGACTATACTTGTAATGATTTCATTGTGAAGTTTTATAATTGAAAAATATTAGAACAATCGTTAAAAAGCGTTGAGTAGATAATTAGCGTTTAGTAGATCTGTTATGTGTAGTTGAAGAGGGTGGGGTAGGGGAAACGTGTTTAACACTGGCTGACTTAGCCCACCGAAAAAATAACGAAATTGGAACTGAGAGCTTTTACTAGACCAGTTCGCTGCGTGGAAATCTCTCAACGGAGGAGTCTACTTCTTTATTCATATTTCCGAATTAACAGTTTGTGGTCCTATTTTGAGAATATAGAAAGTTCTTTATGATTAAAATGTATTTCCGAAATGTTTCTTCTAAGTATGAGATAATGTGTATATAGTTCATATCTAATACACAAATTTTATTGCAAAGGATAGAAACTCAAGAGATCCTATTATTTCGTTTTACTCTTTTAACTCCTTTTTATATCTCAGTTTAATTTTAAAAAAAAATCAATGGAGCTTCATCTTACTGTTTTATCCATCGTTCATCACTGTCTGCAATCTCCACGTCAAATTTCACAAATCGTTATTGCCAAATCTACATCAAAGGTAGGCATTGTATATGATCACTTCATAATTTTTTTATTATAATTTTTAATTAAAACAATGAGATGCAGTCAAAAGAGACGTCCTGATCTAAGGGTGCTCCATAACACAAAATCTTAGCTTATCTCATTATATCAAAAATTAAAAAAGGAGCAACATGAACTAGAAATTCGGAGACAATATAAAATATTTTAATTCTGTATTTGCATTACTATATAGAAGTAAACTATGAACGTTAACAAGTTTTTTATGTGACACACACACACACACATGAAAAGCTGCAGACTGCAATCCATCAACACAGTTTTCACTTTTAGAAAACGGATGATTCAGAACCTTCTTTGAAATACTATTTACGTTCTTTTTGACAGGTGCTCTAATAGTAAATATTTCTAATAGTATAATTTATTCTATGAAGGAAAGTCTTATTGTTATTTGCAAATCTATTTTCAGACCACTATGGATTAGATGTCATGTTCTGTACCCATCTAGGACTAGCCATAGAGCAAAATACATTTGGATGGTTATGGAAATGGACAAGTCCTTCAGGCGACAGTAGACAAAATTTCCTCCTAGTAGAAAGGAACTCCAAAAATAAGCACATCAATATTTTAGTAGGTATTCGTGATGCGTTTTTTGTTATTTTTCTTAGTTTTTCATGTGAAATAGTCTGTTACACCTACCCACCCACTCACATACACGCACTGCTTGGAAAGAAGTCAACGAACACCCCATGAACAAGATGCACAGCATGCAGTGTACAAGTCACGTGTTTGTAGCCCGTATGAATTGGAGGAATGTGATTGGTGCACCAAAGTCAGTGCAACTCTGTTCAGGTAAAATGGCTGCGAGAAGGGAACTGAGGGAGTATGAAAGAGGCATTGTGAAAGGATGCCATTTTGCAGGCCTATCTATTCGACAGATTGTTGACAAATTTGGCGCAGATCAACAATCAGTAATTCCATGCTTAGAAAAAAGCGCACAGAATCAACTAGAGGTGCTACCCGCAGTGGATGATCCGCAAACTCGCCTAATGTGACCCTAGGGTGCTAAAAAGGATAATATGTAAAAAAACATCATTCGTCGGCCGACACGTTGAATGCGGATTTACAGGAGGATTCGTGTTCGAACAGGAATCCGCACAAAAACATTCAGAAGCGAGACTCGCAACATGAGTTTCTATGGTAGAACTGCAATATGCAACCCACATATTATCCGAACCAACATGCAGCGCCGTTTTCAGTGGTGCAAAGAAAATGTACAGTAAGATATAGAAGCTTGGAAAGCTGTGTTATTGAGCGACGAATCACGCTACATCCTTTACCGAGAGTATGGACGTGGCGGATTCCCGTTCAACGTCTCTTACCAGAGTACGTAACCTCAACTATGAAATTCGGAGATAGCGGTGTGAGGGTATGGTTCTGTTTTTCCTGGTTTGGCCTCGGACCTCTGTTTGTGGTTCCACGAACACTGAACTTCGAGAGTTATTTGATCATACTGGACAATGCGATGCTTCCTACTTTGTAGTATTTCTATCGGGTAAGGTCAAGGAACGTGTGCCCCACAACAGTCCAGAACTTCGTTACATGTCTACAGGAAGAATGGTCCGATATTCCCATTGATAGCGATCAATGGGAATATCGGACATCTATTGTACATATCGTACCCATGTGGAAAGTATGTCCCGTAGGATAGGATTGCTACAGTCCTTGCAGCGAAAGGAGGTCCTACATCTTATTAAGATATATATATATATATATACAGTATATATATGAAAAAATATTTTGCATAATAAGCTGCGTAAGTGACGATTACGTCCATCCGCATAAAAATTTCTAATATTTCTTAGTATGTATACCATTACTAAGAGGATCAAACACCGAGTAGTTTCGGAAACCAAGTACTATTTTGTTTCTTGAAGGTGAAAATTGAACAATGATTACAGATTAAAACAATATCTCAGCTAAACTGTTGCTGTTGGGACAACTTTATTGTCTTCGACCAATTCTATATTGGTTGAATATTATTTGGTCATTCTATAAAATACATTTAGTTCGATTATAACTCTGTTATTGCGCATTTGGAATAATATTGAAAATCAATACCATTTTAAGATTTCTTATTTCAATTTAATTTAAAAATATAATTTCATCATATCTCCTCAGATGTATGGGACTTTACTTATACAGTAATTGTTTTCGATGGATGTTCCAAGCGATCTAGTAACTGATGTACCAATCGATTTTTTTGCAAAACAAAGCGTTCTGTTAACAAATATTTTACCATTATTTTAAAAGCTAACGCTTTGTGTAGAGATATGAAAATTTATTCATGTCATTTACAGGATTGACAGTATTTATATTATTCAAATAATAACGTAATTCAGCATTGAGGCCTATTTTAGCCAGACTTCTTCGAAGTGAGAAAGTGACATTCAGATCATTTTTCTAGCATATCAATAAATGAATACTCTGAACAAAATTTAAAGCAGTAATGCTGTTGAATTTTTCTGCCATATATTTCATTTAGAAAAAATATCCATATCTTTATGGTTTATCTTTCAGTATCACGATCCAAAAATCTCATCGGAAATAAAAGGAAATTACAGCATTCAAAAACCAGGACTACTGAATGTGGATATTGACTTGTTCATAAACCACGTCAACAGAGTAGACGTGATATTGTCATTTGATACATCAAATTCGTGTATTATAGGAATTGGCTATTACAATAAAAGTAAGTTATTCTCAGTCAATTCTACAGTCAGTAATTAATCCTAACGGCATATTGATACACTTGATAGAATTAGTGACAGAACGAACTCTTAACTATATTTTAATTGGTAAACAGTAAAATAATTAACTAGTAAAAGTAAACAAGTATTTAAAAGTAATTTTAAATTTCATTCCAATTTTCGCCAAATTAGAATGCACACAAAAAAATCGAGAATTATCTTAATTGTTTAATGATGACAGCGACAAATTTAGTTAACTATAAGTTCTATTTTAAATGCCATCATAGGTTATCAAATATTTAATACTTGGCTGTGCGTTGACATTTACGGTCCAGTCTATACATCAACTGAAATCGACGATGATGTCCAAAATATTGAGGATATTTTACTAACTAAAGTTCACAACAGTGCAAGGACTTTTGATCTATACGTGCAGTGGAATCCAAACGTAAGTTCTAAGCAAATATTTTATTTGACTTCAACAATTTTTTCATGTTCCTGATAAATCAGATATTAAACTTAATAATTAATAAAGACAAAACTAATAAAACTTAAAAACTAATAAAGACAGAGCATCCTTATGTTCTGTCTTTATTAGTTTGGAAAGTAGGGATTTTTTCTCTCTCTCTCAGAAATTCTTTTATATACAAATATAAACAAATAAAACTGGTATATGCAAATAAATACTAATAAGAGTTAAGAACATTGTCTGTAATCTAGCATCTGCGGAAATGCACTCCTCAGAAAGGTGAATACCGATAAAAAAATTTAAAAAAATGGATTAAAAGAGTACCTGCCTACTTCCTTTCGTGAATGAAAGGCGTTAGAGGATTTATTCATTATTTATTTTTTAAATAACATTTGCCGTGAAGACTTCCATGTCTATAGATGCGGTCTATTGCCTCTTTTAATTCTGCTAATGAAGTCAAACTTCTGGTAGATATAAAAAAACCAACAAATTCCATAGTTTATCTTTCTTTATGGAGTAATTTGCTAACGCTGTATCGTATGGTTATAGACGTATCATATAATATTATCATGGAATATTGAAATTCTTTTGCATTGGAATGTGTTCAACAGTACCAGTGAAAATTATCAACGCTTAAATAAATAAATAAGTAAATAAAGTTCTTCGAAAACAATTTCATAGTAAGTCATCGATTTCAGTTTCTTTTCTTTGCTTTTTCTCTTGTTTTTGTAGAGAATAGCAAACTGGACAATGAATTTTATGCTGCTAGTATGCTATGTACGGTAACTCTCTCTCTCTCTCTCTCTCTCTCTGTGTGTGTGTGTGTGTGTGTGTGTGCGTTCGTTCGTTTGTTCTCTGGTTGGTTTGCCTATTTTTTGGAATGAAAAACCCCTACTACCAGCTAACTTACCTTTCACTGACATGCCCTTATAAAAGTTGATTCGCCTTTACACATCCTAGACAGGATTTCAAACTAAGTCTTTCCAACTTAAAGCCAAGCACCCCAACGTCCTCGTAACTACGCTATATTATTATCTTTTAAAGTTTTCAAATATTTTAGTAGAAATGGTTAAAAAGTGTACCTAAAACTATGACAGGTAAGTAGTATGGGTGCCACTTCTGAAAGATAAGATAAGGAATCGTGACAGGATTGGTTGATAAGAAGATGACATCATTGTGGACATGACGTCATGAGATTGAAATGTTAGGTATTTCCCTGTGGACATATGTGTTAGTGAGATGAGTTCTTGTGTTTTGGTTCACGTATGGAATTATGGGTGATGGTAGAGATAAGGATTCATGTTGTGATTGCTGGTGCACTAGTGACAAGATCAAGATCAAGATAAGATAAGGAATCGTGACGTGGGTGTGTGTGTTGTTATGAGATGTAGATAAGTGACATCATTTGCTAGTAGTAAATAAATGACGTCATTTGTTAATTGTAAATGAGTGACGTTATTGTTTTGAATGGAAAAGGGAGATATATTAGTGGATAAGGAATCGTGTCGTGATTGGTGGGACACTTCTGACAAGATCAAGATAAGATAAGATAAGGAATTGTGACGTGAATGTTTGTTGTTATCAGATGGAGATAAGTGGTGTAATTTGTTATTTGTAAATAAGTGACATTATTTGTTAGTTGTAAATTATTGTTTTGAATGGAAAAGGGATATATATTAATGGATAAGGAATTGTGTCATGATTGGTGGGACACTTCTGACAAGATCAAGATAAGATAAGGAATCATGATGTGAATGTTTGCATTTCATTATATGTTGATGTCTCAAACATGCAGTTTTTTTTTCTTCTATAGATGGCTGTACTAATTTTCCAATACATTTTACGGTATTTCTCTCCTGTTAAAGGGTGGGAATTCTTAGAGAAATTCGTGATGGTGCCAGTGTTTCGAGATTTTCTGAATAATTTAATTATATACTGGTGTCCCTTAAACACACGTTTTTTTCATAGCTCATCCGTATTTTCTTCCATATTCATATTCTAATTCAAGTTCATATTTTATTCATAATTCATCCAAATGTTTTGATTTGTCTAAATTAAGATCTTAAAGTTCAATAAATAAATAAATAAACAAACAAATCTTGTGTGAATTCAAGGTGATTTCAAAAGTGATCTTACTTAAACATACATAACATATAAACAACACGGTTTGTTCTTTTAAGTTTACATGGCGACAGTATTTTGAGCTTTTCTGAATAATTTAATTATATGCTCTCTCTATGGCATTTTAAAATAAATAAATTAAAATAAACGGACAGTTGAATGGATTGCAAAACCTTTTGTATGTATTCTAGAAATTCTAATGATTATTTAAAATTACTTACAGCTTTCCAGAATGGCTCTTTTAAATAACAATATTCCAAAAAAAATATTCCAAAATAGTTGAATTTTATATTCACACCACAACACAAACACAAAAACCACAAAGAACGGAATTTCTGTAAATACTGTTACCTGAAATAGTTGAGTGCTTCTTCCTTTAGATTTCAGCCCATAGATGCTATGTTATCATCATGAACAATATCCCCGCAGCAAGCAGTTACTACAAATCGTGGTTTTCTTCAAAGGGGTCTTTCATGAGAATGACATGAGTCACATCTGTAAATTGCGATATTGTTCAAAAGGTATCATTTTCCCAAGTCTGGATGTTTCTCAAATACTTACATATGACTAAGTGATTAGCATTCACATGATTGTGATGACACATATCCTAAAATTATATCCTAAAATTCATTCTTCGTTCCCGTGAGAAATTATTGCTGTAGTAAATTAATGCTTATATTTATTTTTTTTGAAACCAATATTGACTATTAATTTTACCTGCGATTCCTTGTACTCTTAACCCATTTCTGTAACTGAAATTTATTTATTTTATTTATTTTTTTCTTTGACATTAGTAATTTTAAGTAACGAATATGCAACAAACAAGGTTTTTGAACTCGCCGTTGTATTTTCTTTTAGAAATTTCTTTTGCCAGCACAACAAATAAATAGTTGTTTCTTATTATTTCAAATGAATATTAGCTCTGTAATATATACTTTGTTAATTTCTATGTTACCTTTTATTTAACTGTAATATTAACAAGTGGCTCTGTAAAATAGCCAAATTCATACAGTATTGTAACTTTTCAGGTGCATCTTCTCCCCTAAAATTCTGGCTATTAATTTAATACCCGATTATTCCTTTTGGTTCCAAGAGTTGACAGTTTCATGAAATATTTGAGGACTTGCATGAACAAATAAGACTTTTAATTCACTGAGTCAAAAAATGTCTCTGGTTACTTTGTGGCATGAAATTTCACAAGGAAAAAAATGTTATGTTATGGTCTTACTTAAATTTGTATAACACATCAATGACATCAAATTTGTTCATTTAAATTTACACATTTTATTTGAATGAAATATTATTTACAAATTGTATTTACTAAATCTAACATACAGAAAATAAATTAAAATATACTTCAATGGTTCTTTCCCATGCTTGTGGAATTGCCATCATGTGGTTTTTGACACTGTGACTCTCATCTGAAAGTTAATTTTTCATTTGGTGATAATTGGGAATTTATTACTGTAGTAAAATTAAGGGTTGCATATTTATTTTTTTGAAACCAATACATATACTTCTGAGAATTATTAAAAGCACAGAATCTTTCGTAATGTTTCCAAAAGCATTTAAAAGTACACGTTATGTTTCACATTTTGGGCATCCAATTTCATTTAAATAAAGAACAGACCTCCCTATTAACCTTGTTAATGTTTTTGATTTTTCTCTTCCTTTGGCAAGTAATATTTGCATGTTGATTCTCTCATCCAATTTCTTAGTTTGTCCAAAGCTAGTGAACCAATTTCCCACTTCAGCTGATGGTTATATTTTATTAACCAAGAATTCTGTTTTTTAACTATTTCAGGTAATTCTTTCCAACTACAAGGTGACTTTGTCAATGCATATCTTACAATAAGTCCATCAGAAATACAAATTTCTTTAGGAAATAAATTTGAAGTCTTATTTAAAAGATTTTGGCAATCAATTATCCCAATGGTAACTGAAAATTCGTATTTTTCACCCACTGTCGATTTTTCCTAATCGATTTCCTTCATTCTTCTTCTTCTTCGATTATTTCATATGGCACCACAAATAAATAGTTATTTCTTCTTATTATTATTATTTCACTGATTATTAGCTCTGATCATATATTTTATGTTAACTTTCTGTTACAAAATTCTAAACAATAAGAACTTTCCACAAAGAAACTTTCAAAGAATTTGTGGCTCACCCATTATTTTTACATTACTAAACACAAAACAGCAGCTGCAGTGGATGAACGATTACCTTAAGTTCAAAGTCACTCAACTCTATGGTATTTTCTTATAGTACTGTTTACACTTACCATGCCCTGCCCTGACTGTTCCTTCAAAAATGAACCTTTTGCACAGATGACTCAACATGTTTTCACATGCTGCTAGATATAGTGTTGGTGTGTTTTTATCTTACTTTGTGTGGAGAAAGGTAAAATTTGTATATGTGTTATCTGGAGAGTACAAACATTTTTTCTATACCAAACTTTTAGAGTTAAAGTCACGTTTTGGGTTAATTATCTGCTCTCTCTCTCTCTCTGTAAAACAACCAAATTCTAACAGTTCAGATTTTCAATTATGTGAACGAATTGTTTTCAGATAACTCTAACAATGTCAATAGGTAGCATTAGACAATTACTAAAATAATCAATACATGGATATCAGTTTTCAACACTTTTTTCCCATTCCTGGCATTAATTTCACAGTTGTGATTTTTTTTTAAAAGTTATTGTGTATTTAAATATCAAATTCTAATCAGAATAACCGAGTAAAAAATTCATTGTGGAAAAACACAACAAAAGCACACATCTGTGTTCATTTAAGTTTACAAATGCATATTTTATTTTGCTGAAATACTATTTACAAGTATATTCACTGAGAAAAATTCAAACATGTACTTACTTAAAAATATTTCACAATATTTAGTTTAGACTCTTAACATTTTCCAAAGAGTTCAATGAATAAAATTTTTGTTACTCACTGTTTCTTGATTATATTACATTAAAATAGCTGGTAACGCAAAAGAGTTTTTAAATCAGATACCAGGGTAACCACACTTCCATACATTTGATATTATGTCAGTCTGGAAATTACACCATGCCTCACTAAACATTCTGTGTATTCTTTTGTCACCAAATATACACAAACTGTTTTCATAAATGTTCATCAATGTCCCAAAATATAGAATCTTTGTCGAATTGGATAAAATCTTGAAAGTCTAATTTTACCATTGATGAATTTAAATAATTAGCAATAATTTTCCCCATGATATGAATAACTGGTATTTCAGTTTACAGAAATAGTAAATGATTATCAATGTTGTACATTTTTGGTGAAAATCTCTCAGCTTTTTCACAACTAATAGAGAAAACTTTACTTCCATCAGCTCCTGTATCATCAAGTATTATTTCCCCATCTTGGCATTTCTGAATATAATACTCACCGAGGTCCATTTCGTAGTCAACTCTTCTTTGCAAGTACCCGAGGATATCAGACCACTTCCTGTTTAACTTTCCCAAGTGGTCCTGGATAAATACATCACACTGTATATGTCTTCTAAAATAATAATCGGTTTCCATCCTTTTAGAGCTAAGTGAAGAGTTTTGTCTCATGCTATTTTCCTGAAGAAAGAAAATTTCAATGACTTTTATGGCTCACCCATTATTTTACTTTACTATCCTGGATACCAATCACCACAATACAATATGATAGCTGCACAGGATGAACAAATTTCCATAAATGCAAAGACACTTGACTTGTTTGTTTTTCCTTATAGTACCTAACCCTTAACCCTGAATGTTCCTTCCAAAATGAAACTTTTGCGCAGATGATTCACGGGCGTGTTTCTACATGCTGTTGGATATGATGTTGATGTGAGATTTATATTTAAGTAAGACCATAAATTTCATGCCACAAAGCAACCAGAGACTTTTTTGACTCAGTTAATTAAAAGTCTTATTTGTTCATGCAAGCCCTCAAATATTTCATGAAACTGTCAACTCTTGGAACCAAAAGGAATAATCAGGTATTAAATAATAGCCAGAATTTTAGTGGGGAAGATTTCATCTGAAAAGTTACAATACTGTAAGAATTTGGCTATTTTACAGAGCCATTTGTTAATAATATTACAGTCAAATAAAAGGTAACATAGAAATTAACAAAGTGTATATTACAGAGCTAATATTCATTTGATATAATAAGAAATAACTATTTATTTGTTGTTCTGGCAAAAGAAATTTCTAAAAGAAAATGCAGTGGCGAGTTCAAAAACCTTGTTTGTCGCATATCCATTACTTAAAATTGCTAATGCTAAAGAAAAAATAAATAAAATAAATAAATTTCAGTTACAGAAATAGGTTAAGCGTACAAGGAATCGCAGGTAAAATTAATAGTGAATATTGGTTTCAAAAAAAAATAAATATAAGCATTAATTTACTACAGCAATAATTTCTCATGGGAACGAAGAATGAATAATAAGGGATATGTGTCATCACAATCATGTGAATGCTAATCACTTACTCATATGTAAGTATTTGAGAAACATCCAGACTTGGGAAAATGATACCTTTTGAACAATATCGCAATTTACGGATGTGACTCGTGTCATCTTCATGAAAGACCCCTTTGAAGAAAACCACGATTTGTAGTAACCGCTCACTGTGGGGATATTGCTCATGACGATAACATAGCATCTATGGGCTCAAATCTAAAGGAAGAAGTACTCAACTATTTCAGGTTACAATATTTACAGAAATTTCATTCTTTGTGGTTTTTGCATTTGTGTTGTGGATATAAAATTCAACTATTTTGGAATATTTTTTGGAATATTCATATTTAGAAGAGCCATTCTGGAAAGCTGTAAGTAATTTTAAATTATCATTAGAATTTCTAGAATACACACAAATGGTTTTGTAATCCATTTAACTGTCCGTTTATTTTAATTTATTTATTTTAAAATGCCGTAGAGACACCAGCATATAATTAAATTACTCAGAAAAGCTCGAAATACTGTCACCATGTAAACTTATAAGAACAAACTGTGTCGTTTATGTGTTATGTATGTTTAAGTAAGATCACTTTTGAAATCACTGTGAATTCACACAAGATTTGTTTATTTATTTATTTATTGAACTTTAAGATCTTAATTTAGACAAATCAAAATATTCGGATGAATTATGAATAAAATATGAACTTGAATTAGAATATGAATATAGAAGATAAAAAAGTGTGTTTAAGGGACACCAGTATATAATTAAATTATTCAATGAAAAGTTCGAAATACTGGCGCCATCATGAATTTCTCTAAGAATTCCCACCCTTTAACAGGAAAGAAATATCCCAAAATGTATTGGAAAATTAGTACAGCCATCTATAGAAGAAAAAAAACTGCATGTTTGAGTGACATCAACATGAAATTCAAACATTCACATCACGATTCCTTATCTTATCTTGATCTTGATCTTGATCTTGTCAGAAGTGTCCCACCAAACACGACACAAATCCTTGTCCACTAATATATCTCCCTTCCATTCAAAACAATAATTTACAACTAACAAATGACATCACTTATCTCAATCTGATAACAACAGATATTCACGTCACGATTCCTTATCTTATCTTGATCTTGTCAGAAGTGTCCCACCAATCACGACATGATTCCTTATCCCCTAATATATCTCCCTTTTCCATTGAAAACAATAACGTCACTTATTTACAACTAAAAAATGACGTCATTTATTTACAACAAACAAATGACATCACTTATCTACATCTCATACAACACACACCCATGTCTCGATTCCTTATCTTATCTTGATCTTGTCAGAAGTGTCCCACCAATTACGACATGAATCCTTATCCACTAATATCTCCCTTTTCCATTGAAAAAAATAATGTCACTTATTTACAACTAACAAATTATGTCACTTATTTACAACTAGCAAATGACATCACTTATCTACATCTGATATTAACAAACATTCATGGCACGATTCCTTATCTTATCTTCATCTTGTTCAAAGTGTCCCACAATTCCATATGCAAACAAAACAAACAACGTAATGTCACACACACAGATGGTCCCCAGAAAATTCCTAACATTCCAAACTCATGATGTCACACACACAATGACGTCATCATCTCAACAGCCAATCACGTCACGATTCCTTATCTTATCAGAAGTGGCATCCATACTACTCAGGTAAATGAATACAACCTGCAAATGAAATCTTTGTTTGCCAATTCTGTGAGAGCAGAAAGTAGTCCAACAGTGGAGATTGATGCAGGAATCCGAAAGGAGAAGCCAGAGAAGCATTAAGATTATCTCGGAAACCATGGCCTTGCTACGATAGTCATATGCAATATGTTTGTGATATGTTTGCTGTGATATAGTCATATGTTTGTTTAAGAGTTTTGATATAAAAGAGTTTATGCAATGTGCTGTCTGTGAGATGTATGCGAATCGTGGTGGGAGTCTGGTTAGTTGGTGATAGTGGAGTTAATATGCGCAGAAAGTGTAAGGAGAATGAGGACCTCAAGCATGTTTCGGGTGGCGAGAGTGATATCATTAATGATAGTCAGAATATAAAAAATAGCGATGTGATAAAGAATTGCAAGGTAGTACCAGGTAGGTGTGAGAGCATCGTTGAAGGTGTAAATGAAGGTAGAAATGCAGAACAAATGGATGATTTAATTGATAATGAAAATGGTGAGATAGATGCAAGTAGCGAAATCGCAAGGTTGAGCGGAGCAATACACAGCAAAAAGGCAACTGGAGCGTATGGAAAAATGGGTGCTGAACGTACCAACTAATAAACAGCAAAAGTCTGTTATGGTAAATAATAGGATGTTCGTAAACGTCAATAAAATGAAGAAGCGAGTGCTGTATGGAGATTCTCTATTAAGAGGTGTGTTAGTTTAGAGTTTGACGAAATCGTACCAGCCAGGTGCGAACATAAAGGACGTCAGCGAATCTATTCGAGTCCAAAAACAGAGGGTGAAAGAGATGATAATTGTGTCAGGAACAAATGATTTGAAAGAAGACAAAATGGAAATGGTCGATGTGAGGGAATTACTTGAGATAGCAAAAGAGAAGAGTGAGAGAGTTAGGATGGTGAGTATTTTACTGCGGTATGACAGTGAAATGTGTAGGAGGGCCATAATTGCCAATGACTTTATGCGAGAGATGCATGGAGAGTGGTGTGGAATTTGTGGATGTGTGGAGTGAGTTCGATGGGCAAAAGGATTTATATAAGATGGATGGATTACATTTGAATGGATTTGGTGTACGGAGGCTTGAAAAAGTGTTGATGAATGAAGTGGAAGTGGATGTACAGACTCAGGGGAAACTAGATTTATTAAGGGGGAGGGAGTAGATATGCAATCTTTAGGGAGGCAGTTGAGTGTATGAATGAGTATAATATGCCCGAGCGAGTACAAAGGACAACAAATCAGAATGGGATAGTTAGTATAAGGCATCAAAGTAGGGATGGGACTAATGGGCTCCTACAATGCATGTACACTAATGCCAGGAGTATTAGGAACAAGAAGGAAGAGTTTTTGGCCTTGGTTGGCACTTTCAGGCCACAGGTTGTTGGTATTAGTGAAACATGGCTGACAGAAGATGATAAAGCTAGTGGGATTGAATGTGACGGGTATAGCGTGTTCAAGAGTGACAGGGTGAATAAAAAGGGGGGAGGAGTGTTATTGATGATAGCTGATGAGTTGCAGCCAAGGAGTATAGAAGTTGAACTGCAGGATAGAGAAAAGAGCACATTTGAGGTTATTTGGTGTGAGATAGAGATCTGATATAGCAGAACAAAATATACAATTGGGTGCTGCTATAGACCAGGTGATGGAATAGATGGTGGGGATAGTATGCATAGGCAAATAGAAGAAATGAGTGGAAGGAGGGTAATTATTATGGGTGATTTCAATTATGGTAACACTGACTGGAAAGAAGAGAGGGCACATGGGAGGAAGGAATTGAATTTTATGCAGTTATTAAGGGACAACTATCTGCGACAGCATGTAGTAGAAAATACCAAGGGTCAGAGAGTGCTTGACCTAGTAATTGCATCTGAGAATGTGGCTATAACAAATATGACCGTGTTGCCACCAATTGGTGGGAATGATCATAAGGTAATGACTTGGGAGGTGGCTAAAGGAGTGGAATTTACAATTAAGACAGGGTACATGTGGAATTACCGGGCTGGTAAGTATGACAAGCTTAGGGGTGTGTGCTTGGCTCAGTGCCATGGCATGTAAAACTGCAAGGGCTGGATGTTGATAGTGCATGGGAGGTGGTTAAGAAGTGTTTGCAGGAGGCAATGGTTGACTGTATACCAAGAGTCCGAATAATAAATCAAGTAGGGGTTAAATGGATGAATAACACTATTAAGCTTCAGCTGCAAAAAAAAGAAACAATTGTGGAGGGAATTTAAGGAGAAAGGTGACCAGCAGGCGCAGGAACAGTATAAAGCTCAGGCCAGAATGGTAACAAGGGTGGTAAGAAAAGCAAAAGCGGATTACGAAAGAAAATTGGCCATGCAGGCTAAAGAGAATCCCAAACAGTTTTTTCAATATGTTACAAGTAAAATGAAAAATGTTCATGGCAGAGTGATTTTAAAAAATGCTAAGGGTAGGGAGGTAACCGAATCAGTCGATATAGTGGAATTACTGAGCGAGCACTTTGGAAGAATATATCATCCAGGTGGTGACATTGCAGGAATGGAAGAACCAACACCTTATACTGGAATTGTGATGAATGAAGTAGAGGTAACTAGTCTATTACAGAACCTCAATATCAATACATCTGTGGGATTGGATGGTATACCTGTTCGTGTCGTACGTGAAGCGGCTAAAGAATTGTCAGTGCGCTTGGCCATTTTGTTTAATTTGAGCCTCGGGTCTGGTTCAGTTCCAAGGGGGTGGAAAGAGGGGAAAATAGTTCCGCTGCATAAAGGTGGTTCCAAGGCTGCTGTTGAAAATTATTGGCCAATCAGCATAACAGGAATCAGATTATCAAGATCTTGCAGAAAATAGTCAAGAGGAAAATACAAGATTGGATAGGTGAAAATGGGATACTGTATCGGGAATAGCATGGTTTTCTGAAGGGTAGGTCATGCCTCAGTAACTTGCTCACGTATTATAACACAGTGACGGCTGAACTGAATAAGGGTAATGGGTTTACAGTGATTCTACTGGACCTTGCTAAGGCCTTTGACAGGATACCACATGGAATTCTAATCAGTAAATTGCAGCATATGGGGGTGGATATAGGGTTGGTGAGATGGATAGGAGGGTGGTTGACGGAGAGATATCAGAGAGTGTTTATTCAGGAGTAGAGTCCACGAGATGGCCTGTGACTAGCGGTGTGCCACAAGGATCTGTTCTTGGACCACTGCTGTTTAATTTGTTGATTAATGACATAGGGAAGGATCTAAGAGGAACAGTTCATTTGTTCGCTGATGAAGCAAAGTTAGGTAGGGCAATAATGAATGCAGAAGATGTCAAAATCTTGCAGGAAGACTTGGAGAGATTGGAGTTCTGGGCTAAGGAAAATGGATGTCAATTTAATGTGACAAAATGTAAGGTTATACATTTTTGGTGAAAAGATTAGCAGCAGTTTATTACATTGGTGGAACTGTACTCCAGGAAATTGATGAAGCACGAGATTTAGGAGTGTTGGTGGATAAGGAGTTGAAGTTTAGGGGGCACATTGCAAAAGTGGCCAAATCAGCTCATCAAATCACTTGGTTGCTGAAGAATACGTTGACAAGCAGGTTATTGTTCCTCTGTATCGAGCCTTGATAAGAACCCATCTCGACTACTGTGCCCAGATTTGATCACCTAGGTTTCTCCTTGATGGGGAGGAGGTTGAGAGGATCCAGAGGCGAGTGACCAAGATGATCACAGGTCTGTGGAATGAACCTTATGAGAACAGGTTGAGGATTTGTGGGTTGCAAAAATTGGTTGATAGGCGGAGGAGTGAAGATATGATTGAGACATTCAAATTACTGAAGGGTTTCTATAAAATTAATTCAGAAGATATTTTTGTGAACAGGGTTGTGGGAGGACTACGGGACATCCATGGAAACTGGGCAAAAGTGTGGTTAGTAAGGCTGTTAGAGCTGGGTTCTTTACTTTTAGAGTGGTGAATGAGCGGAATGGGCTGCCAGAGCCTGTGGTGGATGCTGTGACAGTGAATGAGTTTAAGGCGAGGTATGATAGATACTGTATGAATGTCGAATAGTTGTGATGAATGTGATTTGCAGCTTCCCTCAATGAGTCTAAGGACTCCCTGGAGTTTCCCGTAATAATAATAATAATAATAATAATAATAGCAGGAATCCGTGGAGTCCTCCTTAGTCCCCTTTATCCATTAAAGCAAAGACTGAATTAGTGGCACTCCTATCTAAATTACTACTGCCAACAAGTACTTCCAGCCACTTCTCTGTCTTGCAGCGTTGGAAAATGTTAAAGGCCACATGTCTTCCAAGATTGGTTATTATCACATGAACATGTAATGAATGTGCCATAATGGATTTTCACTTGAGTCACTTGATTTCAATCTCATTGTCCCATTGCGCATCTTTGGATGTCATGGAACGAGATGTTAATGAGAGAGACTCGTGGTGGAAATGATGAAACCGTAATTCCCTATGGTGCTGAGGTATTGTTGAAGGTTGAAGAATATCGTACTGTAAAAGACTCCAATGATTCGTTAGTAGAAATTTTAAAACTTGAGTGTATTATTGACGAAAACATTTTTGTTACTTATAACTCATTCAGTTTACAACGAGATGCTTCATTTCTACAGTTAAGACTTGTTGATTGTCATTGCATGAAGATGAATGCTGCCTTGATTGATCGATTGATTGTTGTTTAGATTACGCCAAAAGAGCTATGGCTTCGAAGCCAATGTATAATATCCGTCAGTTTTGGCAGTAGTTGGCATTCGTTGTCCAGTAAAAGTACCTCCCTATTTATTGGAGGTTTGAAATGGTTAAAGAGTTACATGTTTAGTTTTCAGGGTAAGGTTCCGAATTATCTAAACTTTACAACCTTTCACGCGTAAGATGCACATTTTAAAAAAATGCTTTCAATGTATTTTTAACTCCTTGCAACGAACCTCGCTTCCGCAAGAATGACATTCGTTGAAATAAGTTATAAATGTTGCTCTTGTACTGTATCTGGAATCTAATCCACGTCTTTTCAACAAAGGACATCGTCTCTATCAACTGATTTACGAAAATATTGACGTGCGATGAGTGAAACCTGCAATATGAAGACATATCCACTATCAGTCTCCTTTTGGGATTTCCAGCTCCCTTTAAATGATGCAGTTTTTCCACAACAGATTTCACAATACGTAATGTTCCTGCCTCCTAAAGGTGCAGTGTGTTCGTCATCCCTTCAGGGGCTGCTGCCAATCCTCTTCACTTTCTGCAGGGTTTGGACACTTATATGAAAATTTCTATAACAATTGCGAAGGGTTTCTAATAAGGAACCCTTTTTTCTATAAGGAATAAATTCAAATAAGAAACGAAACCAAACTTTAATCCATGCACTTACAATCCATTTGGACTTAACACATTTTATCCATATATATAATTTATGTACTTTTTTTCAGATGAATATCGGTTCCTTGAAGACCATATTGAAGCATTGTGGATTTACTGATATGCACAAAGAGATTCTCTACGAAATAAATAAAATATATTTGTCTTTTCACCAAAAAGTCGCGAGGCCGCTAATGTCAACTGGGAAACGTGAGGGTTCTGCAATAATTCAGGAACTCAGAGATGATCTCCATCAAGTGAAAACCTCATTGGACTCAATGAAGAAAGTACTGTAAGTGGTTAATTAAATGGTTTAGTCTGTTTGATTAGTTGATATTGCAATTGATCTGAATACCTGTATTGTGTTTTCTTAGGAAATGCATTAGAATGGATGTTTCCAACGAGTTGTATAGGAAATGAAGGGGGGAAACAGGAAAAAAAATTTATTCTGTGAGTTTACATTAAACTGAGAAAGCGCACTTTCTTAAACAGATTTCGGAGAAAGTGTGAAAAGAACGTGCCAGGTTTGATTAATGGCTGACAATTGAAATGTTAGCACGAAAATGCAAGGAGCAAAAACCAAATGTCTGCGAAAAAAGAATGCAGTGAATTGTGAGAAAGACCACTGAACTGGTAGTCTAATTTCTTTCTTTTCAGAACCAAGGTTTTTGGGCTCTCTTAAGAGCACCAATGCAGATATAAAAACAGCATTCAGTGGGAATTTTATGCAAAGATTACCCACTAGCTTGAAAATTTAAAGTTCATTATATCAAGTTGACCAAGGGCTAAATAATTGGGGATTTATTTATTTGTTTACGAAGTTAAAGTTATATAACCTGATATAGGGCTCGTGTGAGGTTAATAGTTTTTATCAGGAGTAAAATAACATCTGGCACAATAGCAAAAACTAATTTGTTGGATGCAATACCTGCTTATATGCTTATGCCAAGAAAAATTTGAGGTAAGGGTTACAATTTTAATAATATTAAAATTGTAAATGCAAAAAATATGGCTTCCAAAAAAACTGCAAGAAGCTATTCCATTTTAATTTTACATTACACGACTTTACTGTTATACCAGTAATACAAACAAAGCATATTGCACCCAAGGACACCTATACTATAAAAAGTCACAATCTATCGAAGTCCTTTGAAACTAAGAAAGTAAGCAATTTCAGTTAATAAAAGTAGAAATTAAAGAGGCGAGAAGAATGGTATGTATACGCCAAGCATTGCTGGCCTGGTTGGCAGAGCAGTTATCATATCAGCTCTCTCCACACTACGGATTCGAATCTCGCAGTTGGCATGGATGTTTGTCATTGCCTTTTTGGTGGGAAATGAATTTCATCTCCGGGTTTTATCGCACTTGCCCGTTTATTGGAAGCCTGAAGCGCTTGAAAAAGTTTTATGTTTGGTCTCTGTAGAGCCACATTAAAAAAGAAAAAAAAGGCATGATAGTAAAGTGAAACCGATATCGGAATTTTTACATATTTTATTCGGAACTGATAAATTTCATAATTTAAAATGTTTTGATGGTAAGAGATTATTTTACTTGCACACTATATATATATATATATATATATATATATTTTTTTTTTTTTTTTTTTTCAAAATTCATTTTTACTCAGTTGGAATATTATAAAAAAGGTTTAATGACTGTTACCGAGAGATAAAAAGATGACAAGATATATTTAAAAAAGATACTACTAGTTTACTAGTTTCGTTACATGAACATCCTCAGGTATCACAATCAAAGAAGTATATAAAAAATTACAGAGACTTAAAATTGTACTAACAGAACAAGTATAAAAAGACAGTAACGTGTTTGAAAAACACGCTACTGTCTTTTAACAGGACTAGAGCTGGCGCTCTCTCTAGCCACGCTCTCTTTTCAGCAAACTCAGACGAAGGCCGCCAGCACATTGTAAACTGGACTCAAACTTCTAACATCCACGTGTGCTACGATGAACTCGAAAGAAAGATTGTTGAATCTAGAGAAATTTCTCTAGATTCCTCTCATATCAACAACAGCCTGAGTTACAATCTCTCTGACGCACACGTTGCTTCTGTTCAGTACTGGCGCACTCGCGACAGCGCGTAGTATTCGTTTGTTTGGAACTCATACTTGCATTTTTTTCAAACACGCTACTGTCTTTTTACACTTGTTCTGTTATTACAATTTTAAGTCTGTAATTTTTTATATACTTCTTTGATTGTGATACCTGAGGATGTTCATGTAACGAAACTAGTAAACTAGTAGTATCTTTTTTAAATATATCTTGTCATCTTTTTATCTCTCGGTAACAGTCATTAAACCTTATATATATATATATATATATATATATATATATATATATATATATATATATATATATATATATATATATATATATATATATATATATATATATATATATATATATATATATATATATATATATATATATATATATATATAAAAGTTCATATATATATATATATATATATATATATATATATATATATATATATATATATATATATATATATATATATATATATATATATATATATATATATATATATATATATATATATATATATATATATATATATATATATATATATATATATATATATATATATATATATATATATATATGAACTTTTACCACACTGTAGTACCCTTAGCATTTATGATTGTTATTCATAGATTAATTAATTATCACTTGAATATTAAATTGTTATTGTTTAAGTGCAGTGGTAGTTTGCATTACTTGAATTTTCGACGATGGCAACTGTTAGGAGTTCATATGTGTAAATCAATAGCTGACTTGACACTTCTTTTGTTTATTTTTAGGGAACTCGACATTGTTCAGAAATGGAAACAAACGACGCTCTCTTTATTCAGAACTGTCAAGTTTCATGCGAGCAGCTACGCTCACGAATATAAAAATTACTTCTTAAAGATATGGGGCACAACTGGCAAGACATTGAAGACCAAAATGTGCAATAATAATGGACTCTGTAAGCTTACAATACGATCATATAAGCATCACGGTCTGAAGAAAGCTATTGAAACAATGGTTCGGATGACATTTACTTATATAAACACAGCTTACACAGCTACCGTGCATTATTTTTCAGGTTGGTAAATATTATTTACATTTTCAGAATGCAACTGAATAGTAAAGCTATTCCTTTAAAGTTCTATTTCAGTAATTTAATATGATGTATTTAGGTAACATAACTGTAATGCTTTTTTAATTTTTTTTTAAACTTGCATTTCATTTTCAGTATTGCCCGGTGATATTTGGAAAATGCTGGAAGAAACAAGTCTTAAACAGCTTTTGACGCCTTATGCTACAGACTTTGCTCGTTTTATAACACGCAGTTCTAAATGGAACCTCGTCATAGATAGAGTAAAAAGATGGAGTCACTGGATAGCCAATAAAACGATGGAATGTTTTGTGTCAATAAAGCAGAAGACTCGGGAATTAAAGAACGGAATACTGGAGATGCCATATATAAGTAACATGTGGTCCAAAGTCTGCAGAATAAAATCTCAGGTAAGCCCCTAGGTTTAAAAGCTAAAAATAAAATCAACTAATCAATCGACTAGTATGGGAGTAGGGTAGACGCCAACTATGGCATTCAGACATTTTGGAGAGAATTTAAGGAAATGGGGATGAGATAATGAAGGCCTCTGATCCACTTTTATTTGTATATTTCATATAATAGATGAAACGGATAATTCTGTTCGGAAGAAATAAATCTGATTCGGAAATTAAAATTAAGAGGTTTGGTGGTAATCTGTACGACAAATATATCAGCGCGCCCTCATATAATTTCGTCATACAGTGAAAAATATTTACGTGCTTAGTATTCAAAATTCTATTGATTTTCGTGAACGAAAAACCAAAGTAAGCGAGGTAATTCTCCCCATAAGTGTGAATTTTAAATTTAATTTTAAAATATTCGTGAAAAAACAAATATAGACAAACTTTTCATATCCTTGTATTAGTGATGACGCCTCCAAAAGTAATGCAACCGTTTTATATCGTCTATATTCTGTTTGTGATAATTATTATGGTTCTAGAATTCTAATAGAAAAAGCTGTTTAAGAAGTGGTCAAGATTTCTTTGATAAACGCACACTGCGCTTATGACTTGTATACTCCAGCTGAAATACACAGTAAGGACTAATCAGTCGAGTTCCATACGCAGTTCCAGAAAAACACGTTGAATCTTAACAAGGATATTTTTAACACACGCAAGGAGCCTTTCTACAGCTACTGGCAATTGCCGGAGAAAGTATTTTATCTGATCTTATCTTCCATAAATCGTTTTCCACTTGGGTCGGATGACTATACAGTAGTTATTTTGCAATCTAGATATTTCACCCTTTAGCTGTGACTGTTATTTTCTTACTTATTTTTACTATTTGTACGTATTTTCTTGGGACCGTTTCTCTGTTTTTTTGCAAGGCGAAAAAAAAACATGTTTCTGATAGAAAATACACAGACTTCTCTATCGACGGCTGGATAACTTAACTTTGGAAAGACTAATGATGTTCTTCCTGTAAAGAGTTAAGAAAAACTCTCAAGAAGGAATAAACAAATGTAAAGAAACATTATTTATGTTTGTTTATGTTATTGTCTATTTTAGTCATTTTAAGCGCATTTCACAAAAGCGTATGCATAGATTAGATTCGTTTGTTTTATCATACTTTCCTTCAGTAAGCTGAAAATAATTCCATTCGTAACAGATTCTTATTAGAGATTTCATATTTCGGGTTCTTAGAACAATCTGAAGAGAAACTCCAATTTTTTTATTTCAGTCGGTAAAATTTTAGAGGTAAAATTAAATAGAAGGATGCTTAAAAGCACTAAAATATTATACGTTACAAATGACAATAAACTGTTTAGTGCATAACTAAAGGTGACTTTAGACTTAATTGCCGTGATAATTACGTTCCCGTACAAGAATACTATTGCATAAAGTACATTTTTATAGTTATTTGCGATCATTTCCATGCTTCTTTTCTATATGTTTTTGTGAATACAACAATCGTTACAAAATTAAGAAGTGTGATTTTATGACTTCGATGGCACACACACGGCAAAGATTTTTTTTTTTGAAGCAAACTAAATTTAAGAATAGTTCTTTTTAGGGAAATATTATGAAAGCTGCTAGTCTTAAAATTTTACCAAACTTACCGACTCTACTGTTCTCAACATCGTAGTAAAGAACGCTTAAAAAATCATAGGCGCGCTTTTTCCTACAACAGTAAAATTAGTATGAGGAAAACATTTGGAACTTGAGAATTTTCCAAATGTAGTTTATCATAGTATAGTATTGGGACTTTTGTATTATTCTTGTTGCAGTTTGCTGCTCTTACTTAAATTATCGACAGCCTATAGAAATCACTGAAAAAAAAAAAAAAAAGAAAAGAAATCCGGATTTCAGGAATTTAGATTTAGTTTTTATGGATATAAGCAGTGGTGAGCTATGGAAATTTTATAAATGGGCTCGCATCGTCGAGCAAAAAAAAAAAAAAACTACACCAACGCCATCTATCACCGACCTCCACCACTAGTATTTCCAGAGACAATCACAAACATTCATTCCCACGGCGGGATGTTTATAAACAAAATAAATTTGTTTTGTTTTCGACAGACGTTTTTATGACAAACAATCGATAAATAATAAATAAATATTATCTAAACACAATAATACTGAAGTATGTTATAGTTCTCTTTTGTTTTTATACTTCAAGTGATAATCAACGGTACCAATCAAGGGACATTATTTTATAGTCCTATTTATTTATATGAGATTACCAAAAGTGAATTCTTATTTGTAAAATGGTAGTAACAGTAACTATAATATTTTATTTAATAAAATCACTTTCGAAACTATGAGACGATTTTACATGAAAAAAAAAAAAAAACCTTCACTGTCTGGTGCACATTTACTCAGAAAAAACTCTCTCCTTTACAGGTTAACATTTACAAACAATTACTTTAAGGAAATACTTATGACAACAGCTGCCACACCTTATTTCCTCCTTCACGTCTTGTGTTCTTCTAGGAGGATCTATAGCCAAGCAATGATTTTCTAGAAAATATTTGACATAGGGATTCAGATTAAATTCATTCAAGGGTTTCCCATTTATACATTTTGTCATTAAATCCGGAATACGTTATAGTGGGAGAAGATCTCTTCGTCGTTACGATGTTATTCATCACACTAAAAGCTCGTTCGGCTTCAGCGCTGCAAACTGCAATTGTTGCCATAATTGCTTTGGCTTTTTTCCCCGTGCTGGGAATTTCGTTTTGTCAAAGCCATTTCCACTAAGTCTCTAAAATCATTAATTTTAATTTTATATTTCAAAATAAAATTTAAAGATCTTATCTTTTTTCCCTTCTAACCATGGAAACGTAACTTCTTCCATACTCCATGTTTCAGGATAATAACATACATTTAAAACGTTTTTGAGTTCTTCACTTGCAAATCCTCATAATTTTCATTTTTAAGTTTAAAATTTCTTTGCTGCATTAATCTATCCTTTAAACACATAAGAGAGTTTAGTAATGTTTCTCGTGGTAGTTTGTGAAATCTGATTTTGCTTTCAATTGCTGTTCCTTCAAATTGTTTTGATTTTAACATGGTATTCATTTTAGATTCACAAGAACCTACAGAATTTTTAAAATCATTACTTGCATTAATTGTTCGCATGATTAAGGAGTTAGCCCTTATAATACTATATTGCGACTTTGTAGAGCTTCTGACAGATATGATAATTCCTATAGGATATCAATCATTAATGCTAGATCTTTTAAAAATTCCAAATTGAGAAGTCGGTTTAAAAAGCCCTTATATTTATCGTTCGATGCAAAATGCTTGCATAAAGTTGGGTAATTTCTCCACACAGCAAGAGCCGTTCGTAAACTGCAAGCGGACTATCGTGGTCCAAACACACGGCCGATCATTAAAATTTCGATACCAAGGTCTTTTGCAATCGTACTTAATTCTGGTTGATGTTTTGATGATGAAAAGCATATAATTTTTCCATAAATATTTCAAAATGATTTATTTCTCTAATGTTTTTTTATCGAATCGTCTAATGCTAAGTGTAAATGATGAGCTACTACGCAATGCCAAATCACAATGTTGGGAAATTTTTGTAGAAGTTTGATTGCAACACCTGATTTGTTTCCTGGCACATTACACTAGCTCCATCAGAACAGACTGCAATAAGATGTTTTTTAAATTGTTATCAGAAAATCCATATGAATTTAAAGTAGCATGTATGTATACATTCCGCGGTGGTATTTTCTAGTTATGCAAGATCTACAAAAATCATACATGGTTCAGTGAGCTCAACTTGCATGTGAATAACTAAAACACTTTTTTTTCTATAATAGCAGACGAATTGACAACATTATCGATTCGTCTGCTATTATAGAAATTTTGCAATTTTTTTCTATTATTTTGGAGAATATTTCTAATTTTATTTGTTTAGAAATATGTTCAACTATTCTAATTCATGAGAATCTAGAATACAATGTTATCTTAGATAGAACAACACCGTTTTTAATTTGGAGCTCGATTAAATCTGGCAAAGCAGACATTGGTCGGTTTCTCTTCACCAAACTATCAACAGAATTAAATATTTTTGAAGTTATCAAAATTTATTTTTAATTTAGTTTGTCAATTAAATTTGATAATATAGATTTGCTACATTCTTCATTTATTTTTATGATTTTATTATGAGCAAATGATTCATTATGTTTTGATAACGTTTTACGCAAACATGCGGCTCTTGAGTCTGTAGTGTTTCCATTCGGTTCCATTTTCATTTCTACCCATTCCTTTGATAGGTGACAACTTTTTTTCTTCTTCAACACTTGTTTTTATATTTTGAGCAAACACGACATCCTAATTTAATTTTTAACTTCTAACCACTTATACATACTTCGTTTAGAAATGAGATGCTTGCTTCTCGTTCCAGCAATCAAGGTAAATTATTTTCTTTTTCTCCTCCAACTCGTTGTATATTCATTCAATCAATGTGCGTATTATCTTCAAACTTCATCTTCGACTTAATTTTCAACTTAAAATCAGCAGAATAACTTTTCTGCTGATTCTGTCAACTTTCTGTCAACCCGCTGATGACAGTTTTATGAACATCTGATTGTCTAGTGGTTTTATCATACGATTGCATATGTATTTTCAAACTTTCGTTATAGAGGAGTTGAAACAATAATTCCAAATAATCTGTACACTGCCGAAAAGACTAATTTTTGTTAACTTACCTAACGAGTTTGTGGCTTAATATATTTCAAAATATGATGTTTTTTTTTTTTAAATAAAAAGTAAAGAAGAAGAACAAGGGCTCGCAAATTTGAGAAAAATTTAACAAAGGGTTCGCGCGAGCCCCTTATAGCTCACCACTGGATATATAAGCAACAATAAACTATTGCTGAGCACCAACTGCTAAAAGTGGAAATCAATGTGCTTACGTCACATTTGGCATATTATATCATATTTGCATGATTTAATATGTGCTGTTTGCCTGTACTTTGCACGTTCTTTACATCGTGTGTAATACTAAATATCCGTTTTATAATATAAATTTATATATATATATATATATATATCTTTTTTTTTCTCACGCAGATCTGGACGAGAATTAAAACACTTAAACTGACAAGGATAGCGGATGCTCTTCGAACTGGTGTTAGTTATGTAGGTATATTACCACAGCGTCCGTCTGTAGACATTGTCACCAATATAGACAGTGGTTATGGACATATACAAGTCACGACGCCCATTAAATTGCATACATTATCTCGTTTAGTTCGAAGAATAAAATTATCGATGGAATCTCCAAAAGAACATCCTACCTGGATAGAAACTGCCAAGAAGATTTGGAGAACGAAATGGATTCCTCCATTTAGTGGTGAGTGTGAGTTCATAATAAAAGCAATTAGAAATGACTGATCTTGAAGTGATCTATAATTACTATGTAAAATCAATATATTTAAAATATACTGGATAAATACGAAAACATTGTTAAGTGAGTGAGTGAGTGAGTGAGTGTGTGTGTGTTTGTGTGTGTGTGTGTCTTCAGTTATCTCATCAGTTGCACAAATTGAACTATATGATCATGAAATAACTGTTGATATGCAATCATTTAATCACTGCGATAAAGTCAGAAAAAAAATGGGGGGATAGCAAAATCTTAGTGACTATTAAGCATAGTAGTCCCTAAAATCTTCCCATGTTCCCTCCTCCCTTTTTGTTTCTGAAGAATCAATTTATTAATGACTGACAGTAGCACTACAGTCACATTCTGTGAGATATTTGTTATGGCCTATATTATGTACCATAGCTTAGCTAACATATACTAAGAGTCAAAGAAAATCTCTTTATACTAGTTATTTTGCTAAATGCATTTCTCTTACATCATTCATCTTTTATCGCCAGAGAGTGGACAGCGTCTCTGCCTTCCAAACATTTTGTGGCATTGTTATGAATGTCAGGCTGTCGATGTCTGTCTCATTTTCCGGTTCTAATAAGTGGTGGTAGTGCCAAGTGGCTCTTGGTGTTGGATCAGCATATGTGGTCTCTGGAACAGGGTTTACGAATTTCATTACCCTTACCATAAATCCTTAACATAAAAATAAATGTTACACAATGGAATTTAATATGGTCTAATTATTCATGAGCCGGGTAGATCACCAGTTAGTGTTAGCCAAATGCCTTATAGCATCAATTATGAATGGCAGTAATTTTTTTTACAGATGGCGTATGTGTGTGTGTGTGGGGGGGGGGGGGGGTATTTGGTATTCATTTCGTCAACCGAGGCAAGATTTAGCTCAGGTAAATTCCATAACTCGTTCATTCATTGTTTCGAACCGCCTTAAGATTTTTCAAGGATATACACACTAGCGGCGGGGCCACTTAAAATGATTGCATTTATCACGCAATTGGGCTAATTGGCTTTCTAACCCTTAACGGATTACCCGAAATGTAAATACGACTTTTGAGGACACTTCACCACTTAAAGTCCATTGTTTTACATGAAATTTTCTGTATCAGAAATTTGAATTTCTTTTAATAGTTTAACTTTTTTTGCTATCTATTATTTATTTTGCTTGTTCATAAGATAAAAATGAATTAATAGAAACCAACATACTCCTTCAAAAACATACATCTACAAAAAAAAAAAAAAAAAAAAAAAATAGAAGCACCGGTACAAAGAACAAACAGCTCTGGCCAATATATCACACACACACACACACACACACACACACACACACACACACACACACACTTTTTCCCTCTGGCACTGCACCTAGCACCTAGCCTCACATTGAAAAAAAAAAAAAAACTTGAACTAAGATATCCCTCGCTTCACAAACAGCACCTACAATAATAGCGCAAAGCTTCTTGGAAAAAAAAACAACAACAACAATAATAATAATAATAATAAAAATTACGTTCATGATAAAAACTGACAAAGTCACAAAATATAAAGGAAAAAAACAGATCGAAAAAAAACGAAAGGAAAAAAAAACTACTGTCATTGCAACACTGCACCTACGAAAATTGGGAAAAAAATTAAAGAAATATACAGAAAACAGCACCAACACATTCATCTTAAAAATGACAATCTCCAATCACTAACACAAAAATAGCTACTTTTAAAAAATAAACATTTTGTTGCATTTGTCCAAACAAATGCAACATAACCCCTAGAAAAGCAAAATTATTCACAAAAAAAAAAAAAAAAAAAAAAAACACCAGTTCCACACACCATATTAGCAAAATCAACGAGCATCTAATTTAAAAAAAAAAAAAAAAACATATCCTTCACACAAAATAATTAAGAAATGACAATTCCGAACAGCAAAAACAATAACCTCCATAACGATAATGGAAAGCAACTAATAGCTTGACTTCCGGTGAAGTCAGTCAGGTAATACCCACGCAAATCAGGTGTTTCCTGTAGCAATTATCGGAGAGAAGTGCCTTTCGTGCACTAATTATCGACAAAAGGACTAAAAAGATAAAACTACATTGTATACATTCAGTTTTATATCCCTGCCTACATACTGTATAATGAACTACACGTTTCTTAGTTTCTGTAATAACACTGACGTTTACACGCGGATATGACCATTTTAACCGGTTTAGCGTTCTCTCCTAAATGTTCAAGATTATCATATCACATCATATCATATCTCCTAATGGAGATAGCTGATATGACTTGCACCTCTTATCCATCTATGATAAAGTCGAACTAACACTTCCAATTCATATTTGGATAAACCTCTACTCATCCATGACGACTCGAGGTTAATTTCAATCTGGTCATGCTTAGATAAATCTTAAATAAAATGTCTGCAATTTCTTCCTAGTTGGGAAGAAGATTTATATTATTGTAAAATTGCCAAGTGGCAATTTTACAATAATATAAATCTCTTTCAGATATACAATAAAAAAGACCACTACCAAACACAAGTACACATAATTAAAACCTATAAAACTCTTCCGATTCAGATAATTTCAAATACTCTTCCGAGCATTTTTATCTACATAACAAAAACCCGTTAATAAGTTTGGTTATTATACAGCGCTCTCTTATACCATACATAATAAAAAGTGTTAAAACTCTCAGAGAACAAAGATCGCTGGTTAACATCTTGCAATATTATTTATGGTGTTCGCCAGTTCGCGATACTGAAACAGGTAGGAGAGATAGTTCTGTATTATCAGCAGTTTGTACACAGGATAAAAAAGGAGGAATAATTCAGGTTTTTTCGCCCACACATAGGAAAAAATAATCATACTCATAAAATGAATGAGACGCGTATGATATATGCTTATAAAATAAATAAGACCTTAAAAATAATGGAATCATATAGGAAGCTTTACCTATTATATCCATACATCTTTTCTGATCTTATTATTTTCACATGGACACCACTCGGTAATGATAGTAAGTCTATGATCTTATATGTATACTGGGGGGGGGGAATTCTACCCCCTGGCGCTTACGGCGCCCAATCCCCCGAGTTCCGGGCTGGTAAGCCGGAGACAAAAAACGTTTCAAATTTCGGCTTATCTTTTTATATATAGAGAGTAGATAAATAACAATCACACGTACCTCACAAACTGATGAGACTTTTATTTCATGATGCAGCGCTCTCTATCAACTAAAGAATACGATGATTGTTTAATTGTTATTATGCCTTCTATATCGGTTTTAAGCTTTTCCTGAATTGATTTCTCATTTTTGTAAGTTTTGTTGGGTTTTTCATGTTACGTTATGATAGTTCTCTTATAATAAAAATTAAAACCTCTTAGAAAAGTAAATTTCCAAAGATTCTCCGCTAGTGTGTATGTATATATAAGAGGATGGTCTGAAAAGTTCTCGGCCTAACAATGAAAAAACGAATTTATAATTTCAAAATTATTTTTATTTTTCAACATAATCTCCCTTAAGACTAATACATTTATTCCAACAGTGCTCCAGCGCCATTATCCCGTCCCCGTAGTGGTTCTCAGTAAGATCTGAGATTCATCCCATATGAATAGCAGCCTTGGCTACAATCTGTCTGACGCACACATTGCCACTGCCCAGTATTGGCGCTATCGTGATTACTCACGCACGCAGTCAACTTCAATTGGAACTCCAGCACGCATTCCTGTTTAAACTGTACTACAGTCTTTTATATGAGATCTTTTGATGTAATTTTATAATGTCTGTCATTTTTAAAAAAAAAAATTCTTTGTCTTGATACCTGAAGAAGTTGATTTTTTCAACGAAACTAGTAGTATCTCAGTATTAAACTTTATTGTTTTTTATTCTCGGTATTATAGTCATTCAAACTACTTTATTTTTCATGACATTTTCAACCGAGTAAATATGAATACCGATATATAATATATATATATATATATATATATATATATATATATATATATATATATATATATATATATATATATATATATATATATATATATATATATATATATATTCTGTTGTAAACTTTCTGAGTTATATCTATTTCTTGGAATCAGAGGGTTCTACAGTTTTAGTAGTAAATGAATATAGCGTGAGACCACCACCCTACTTATTAGAGGCCTGAAGTAGCTTGAAAAAGTTCCATTTTTAGTCTACAGAGTACAGTATTCTAAAATATCGGACTCTTGGTCCATATACTTTTCTGGTGGTTAAAGCTTTGTTGTTGTTGGGATTCGCATTAAAATAATCTTCCCCAGGAACCCCCACTATGAATCTAAATAATGGTTTTGTTTACAGTACCGTTCCTTAGATTCCCACCGTCAGATATAGTCTGTTGGAAATAGCCTCACAAATGGTAATCCAATACCATCGTGACAAAGAACATACTGCGCAACCCTGATTGTCTTCAAGCATTGTATCATTGTGCTTTCTTGTCCGCCTTACAGGCCAGATTTAGTCACTTGAGGTTTCTTTTTTCTTTTTTTCCCAGTCTGAAAAGAATACTTGAGGGAAACAAATTCAGGAAGTTGTGGTTAGTTGAATACGACAATTTGACCGCTGCCTCACAGTAAATGCATTAAACACTGAAATAATAGCTGGAAACTCAGAATAACTTATATGTCCTTTAATTGTCCTCCCCCCCCTCCTCCAATTCTCAACAACAACAAAAATCTGCACGCAAAATGCGGCAATGATGATTAAGGGTAGTAACCGGTGAGTGTCTTTGGTAAATACTGAAATGATAACATTCATTCCATAAACTTGAATTACAGTGTCAACGTTTCACAAGTCTGAAGTATTTTAGAGGATAAAGGAAATATTTCAGATAAAAGAGTTATTTTTTAGGTGTTGACAATACGACAATAACTATGACAAATGCAATCTTGCATTTGTCATGGTAAACAGGAAGACATAGCTGAGTAGTCAGCTTGATATTATTTTAGTGGGTGGAACAAAAATGCTGAAGTGTGTAGTTGTAAATTTGTAGGATGCTGCAATAATAACAGAAATCCGACTACAATTTTGCATGATTCAGCTAATTATTAAAATACATGTTTTCCAGGACATGACTATAAATAACATTATGGTTTTAAAAATAATGAACCTGTCGTTGTTTCACAATTAAAATAAGACAAATTGAGATTACACCTAAGTAGCAGCATATACTTAAGTTTGTCTAAATTTTGCATCATACTACTTATTTAATAATAAGTAGCAAATTAAATATGATGCAAATTTAAATTTAAAAGCATTTCCTTAAATGCTTTTATAATGCATTTAAGGAAATGCATTATGAAAGCAAGTCTAATCACATTAAGGTTCTTAAATATTTTATTTTATATACCCTATAAATGTTTTTGATTCGTTATCAAGGATGTTTATCTCAATATCTAAAAATGATATAATATTTTCTTTCAATTAACAGAATCAGCTCTTGTGGTGGGTGACTCTTATTTCGTGACTTTTGACAAGACTTTCTACAGTTTCAGTGGAGGATGCCCTTACTTACTAGCACGAGACTTTGTTGGTGGTAACTTTAGTATCATCATTAAGCACTCCGATGACCATGGTGGAAATGTAAGCAAATCCATTATCGTCATCGCCGATGGTCACACATTTGAGATCCGCCCGATAAAGAAAATGGTATGTAACATTTATTATTATTATTATTCCTGACACCTGCAAGGAGTCCGAAGACTCATCGCGGGAGGACACCTACAACTGTCTCAACACTACACCGAACCTCTAATTAACACAACATTTTAACGAATTTAACATTTTAAACAACGTTTGTAAATAAAACTTTTGTTTGCTGCTTACAGAAGTGTTTTTCATTTTGTTCTATAGGTTTTAAGAGAAAATCAACTCGTTGAAATTCCTGTGTACGTCGATGCCGTTTCCATCTATCTTCACCAACAAGGTTTAGTTTTGACTACGAAACATGGCTTAACTGTATATTGCAGCATAATTTACGACGTCTGCTTAGTAACCATCTCTGGTTGGTACTTTGGTAAAACTGCTGGTCTTTTGGGTACTTATGATTATAATAGTAACAATGATATGCAGTATCGAGATAGCATTATCCGTAATCCTGAGACTTTTGTCCAAGATTGTCATGTTGCAAATGTTCCAGTACAAGACAAAACAGTTTCCGATAAATCCCTTGAAATGTGTTCACAATATTTGACTGAGGAAACATCGACGCTTCAACCATGCTTCAGTCAGGTGAGTAAACTAATCATTGTATGACACAGGAGAATCTGAAATGTTCCAATAACTCATAACTGAATGATCGAATAATCACATAAATGACTAACAAACTCTTCTTGCTTAAAGCTCCTCCCTTCCCAGAATGGTTTCTCCTTTCAGTTCCAATAAATTCAAATAATAAATAAATAAAATGTCATATCAAAGGAAAGGCTATCACTAGTAGCAGAGATATCCAGCAACAGTAATGAAAACGTTGGACGGTGAAACGTTTGCAAGGGTATAATATTTTGAAGGGAACAATAATGATCTTAACCTAATTACAGTTGTTTTTCATTCTGGAAACACTTGGGTGGCAACGTCTCGTGTATTCATATTTAATAGAAACCAAGGGTTCCGAAAAATAGCTTTCATATTTTTAGAAGATAGGGTTTCAAATACCAGAGTTCTTCACACTACAAAATCCATTTACAGGAACGAAGTCTCTCCCAGATGTAGATAGTAGGGTATCATTTCCTTTTCCATTCAGAATCAGTAAGACAATTACAAACATCCATGCCATAACCGGATTCGAACCTGCATCCCGTTAGCTGGAGAATGGATACGTTACCACCCTATGAGCACACGAAATTAAAAAAAAAAAGAAAAGAAAAAAAGTGTTTAATATATAGAACATGAACCACATCATCAAAAGAAAACCTGTTACAGTTATCATCCGGTTAAACCACAATTATACTTCATATATAAGCTGTCAAATAGGTGATCACTGTCAATCTGACTTGGGTATTGCCTGTCATGTTTGATATCTGTAGGTTGAACTGTTTTATAAGAGCAGTTCACTAGCAATTGATTGTTAAAGCTTGGTTCTCATTGTGCCGTATGGATGAACAAAGCATTTGCGATGCATCTTTGAACTTCCTGAAACTTTTTTTTTACTATAGCTTTTACGTTTATCGAATTCCATAATTCTTGAGCAATTCGATATTTTTTATGAATATTTTTGGTGTGATGCATGGACAAGTCTGTTTCTTCTGTATTGAAGAAAGCGACAAAATTTCTTTCATCTGTATAGAAGAAAGTGGCAAAATATCTTAGACAGTATAGACGAGAGTGACAACAGATTAAGCAGGTAATCGTAAGTTCAATTATCCATATTTCTGATTTATGGGATTAAAAATCCAGGCGTCTTCATAAAAACGTTTCAAATTTCGCCTTATCTATCTATCTATCTATATATATATATATATATATAGACTAGAATCAAACCTAATAAGATCTTTCTTCTTCCGATATAGATCATGACTGTTGCATGATGGTACACCAGTTTAAAGAACAAAAACTGATCTAAGAATTTTTATTTAGCTCAATTTTAAAAAAATTAAAGCAGGCTAACTGAAGTAAAAGTATAACTGAATGAAAGAAAAGAAAATACAAAAGTTGAAACGAAGGTCACAAGAAAAGCACAATGGCTAATGATAATAGTTAGTGATGATTTAATATATTATTATTATTATTACGTCACACCTTCAAGGAGTCCAAGGACTCATCGAGGGAGGCTACTCTCCATCTCTCCGTTTCCACCATTTAATCCACCAACTACACAGAACCGCTGTTACTATCACCTACACAGGTGTAGGTGTAGCTGAAAAAACCGCATATAAAGATTCCTCTTGTCATCACGATGAGAATCGAACTTCAGCCTTTTCCAATGGTAATGAGTATTCAATATAAGAGTTAGACATACAATATTAATGTTATGGCATCATAACCAGTGGCGAATTCTCCATGTTTGCTGCGCAAGCTCATTAATTGGGAAAGAAGTACTATTTATTTGTTAATAAATGCATGTATTTATAAGCATTCCATTTAGGCTTTTATTTTTGTCGACAGAAGACGTCTTAAGCTTGAGCGCAATAATTGAGCTTTGTGTTGTGTATCGAAGGCCGATGCTTGCTCGTCTAGTCAAAGCTACCTTGGCTTGCTCGGTTGTAAGAGCTTTCAAGTCCTCGCAGCAGCACTGTGATTTCATACGCGCGCATAGCCTTTTCACGTTGTCATACTCTGTTGCTTAAACACAGGCCATACGCAGTCAACGTAGCTCTAGCCAGTGAGCTTCAGCCAGCCTTTACAAGTGTGCGTGTTGCTTGGGAAAATTAAGTTACGGCCAACTTTTTATGACGATGTTATTGACCAGTTCATAAAGAAGAACCGTAGGGTAGAATTTGTATTCAAGTAGCTAAATTGAAAAAGATAGAATATCATTTGTAAAATAAATGTTGTATTTGTATGATTAAATGTACATACATTTCTAAATATATAGTTTTAAATGGTCAGTAATTCATTATTCCGCTAATCAGACTTCAATCACGCCTCTCATTCCCTGAATGATAACAAGAGCAAGCGTGAATTTCAAGACCAGCATTCTCCCCTGATCATAACCCACCATCTTTGAATCTAAAACAAACTTTTTTGAAAAGAATAAGATTAATAATGTGTTTGCTATTTGCTGTCCGGCGCATGTCACAGCATGTTATTGCTATACTAGTTGTGTTGATGCTACTTTCCCAGTTCCTGTCTTAGTATTTTCAGCTATTCAGTTATTAATTTGATATGGGATGTGCCGGTTGCTGAGGAATGTAGGTATGTGGCTCTCTCAATGGCTGTACCCTATAGACTTGCAGCGCCTTTTGTGATGAATTATAGTACTTCACATTATGCGTTATAATAATAATAATTTTTTTCAATATTTCAATCTTTATTAGTGTTTGTTTACATATGTATACAGAATGCATCCTAGGTAAATGCTAACATTTCATTTTTACAAAGGTTCTGCAATTATGCAATGTATAGTTACTGCATTTTCTGCACTAATAAGTGTATTTTTATTATTGTTATTAATGTTTTAATTAGATTTATAATTAATCATTAAAATTTATTAGCTTTATAGATTATATTTATAATTTATAAAATTTTAATTACGAGTGCAAATTTAGAATTTGATTACTTATAATTTAATCAGTTTCATTAGGTAAAGTCTAAAAAAATTTATATTGTCTTTTTTCCAGTTTTTTTTTTTTATCTCGAAATTTGTTTTCATATAAAATAGTTGACATTGGACAGTGCGTGTTTGTATAGGTACTATAGAAAACTTCTATTACTCTCTCTCTCTCTCTCGCTAAAATATATTTCATTCTACACTGATGTTGAAAGAATGTTTATTCTTCAGAAATTAAAATCTTCTCTTCAAAGTTTATTTTTTTAATGAAACTTTGTTTAAATATGATCACCTAAATAATCACTTGAATATTCTAACTGAAAACCGTATATCTTTTTGCAGGTCACTCCAGATGATTATTTTAAAATGTGTTACCAACATGTTTCCTTGAGACCTCATGGAAGTAATATCGAGAAAGCAGTCTGTGATGTGCTGTTCGCCTACACGTTACAGTGTAGGAGTAACGGAGTGGAGCTAACTATGCCTTCAAACTGCTGTGAGTGTAGCTTTAGATTTATTTATTCGTATGAGGTCCCCCTTCTTTCTCCTCCGTCCCCTTTGGGAGGGAGGATTGAGCACTCCTAATGAGGGATTAAGTATATTTATCTTATGACTGTAAGTCCGTTTGTGTTTACTGCGTCGGTTTGCGGGTGAAAAAACTCTCTACCTCCGTATGAGACTTTTAATCGAAAGAGACCAAATAAAGGTTCCCCATGTCATAGACGGGAATCGAACCCAGGTCTTTCCAACCAAAGGGCTTCGTCTATGTTTCCGTTTCCAACTGAACTACGGAGTCTCTCTCTATAGCTTTAGATGATGATACCTCATAGATGATATTTATCATTGAACTTTAAAATTTTAAAGGCAAGTATAATTATTTCACCTCGTATTAACAAATGGCAGCAATCTCTTTTTTATTAATAAATAAAAGGTTAGAATCAAGATCAGAATAAGAGCCGCTTGAGATTCTCTCATTTCCCAATAATGCGTAACATTTTGCGCCCGAGAAGGGAATGAGTCGCAGTGTATTTTTGGATACAAAGAGCCACTTGGAGTGAGGTCAGCTGTTCTCTATATACAAGTAACCTATTTTAAGACATCTCAAGATTTGAAGATTTTTCGCAAGCAAACTTTTGTTTACTTACGCTTGGATAAACAAAGTATGAAAATAAGAATAATTTCTTGTCGAGTATAATATAAAATTTACTATTGCAATTCAAAACACTTTGGATATATCTGGTGACAGTTTTGGTTTCTGTTGGCAGATGCTTGTCAACGGTCTCGTCTTCTGTTTAATCTTTCATGTTATTAATACCGCTTTCTTTTTCCCTAAAGCATTAGCAGTGATGAATTCCGACAATCTATTATTCCATAATAGATTCTTTTAGTCTTAATTTTTTTTAAACTCAAACTAAAAATATATAAAACAAATTGTAAAGCAGTAGATACTTTTTATTAGGAATGTAAATTATACAATATTTTATAGGTGGTAATCGTGCCAGTTATAACGACCTAATTCTTCCTAGCGTTGTTTTTAGCGGGAGGTGTTGACCGCATGTGTAGATATAGTGTAGTTTCAACCTGCATTTGGATCTCTTTTCGTCTCGCATGATACCAAAAGTTATCAATGGCTCCCTCACGTTAAACTTTTTTCTTCTCCTAAACATAAAAACAGTTTCGATAATTATTTTCTTCAGCTGATGACTTTCCGTAAGAACTATAAAATATGGTAAAATCTCGATTATTGTAATAGCAATTTGGTATGTTGCAATAACTGAATATTTTTGTGACAGTAGCGGAAAATGCAAATAATAATAATAATAACAATAATAATACATTGTAATTAATGGTCTTTAAGGCCCACGATTTATCCAGATTAACCTTTCGTAACCAATTTTAGGCTAACATGGTTTGTCCTATGTAATTATTTAAATATCAACATAAAATAACAATAGCGATTGGCCTGTGCTTCACGATTCAGTTTAAAATGTGTATTGTTAAAATTTTTGTTCCTATAAGCGAGATTTTTTAAATTAAATACTGTGATTTATTGTGCTGTTGACTCCTAAAATATATTCTTATTAAATATTAAAATATTACCTTAAATTAGGAAATGTATCTTCTTTATCCTTTATTGCAGTGATATGTTACATGACAGATGGAACAAGCATCGCTTATGGAAAATCAGTATTTCTGAAACCAACCCTGAAGGCTGTGGATGTAGTTTTTGTTATCGAAAGGCATTCCTGTAGCCATCCGATCGCTAGGGACATAGTCTGGTCTCCAAGGAGTGTAATTCATCTTATTGAAAGGGAGTTTATTTTTGCCGAGTTCGTCAATATTCGATTTGGTCTCGTTACGTTTGGTGGAAGCGGTGCATTCAGTTTTCCAGTTGTGCATACTGTTCAAGGAAATATTCTGTTTAGCGCTAAAGAACTCGCCGAGTCTATAAAAAACATCACTTTGGAATACACAAACGTTCAAGCTAATATATTGGAAGCAGTGAACTTTGCTGCAGACTTTCCATTCCGTCCTGGATCTTCTAAAGCTGTAATTTTGATGACGTGCACTATGTGCAAACTCGGAGATACCAGAGTAAGTCTTCCATCATACAGTAATTGCATTAGAGAGTTACTGACGAATTTCGTTATTATGAAACAACATATGCTCATAACTTGGTTTAAGTGAGGTTCTTATGACAAATATTATTTTAGCAATGTAATTATTCTTATGCTGATTATCGTGAAAAGTTGAAAATTAAGATAAAAATGTCTGAAAATTTGTCTGATTCTAAGAACGTTATTTCGAAATCTTTATTATAAAGATATACTTTCTATGAAATTTATAAACATATAAATTTGATCTATAATAACCACTGTTTTTCATAAATTATCATTTATTTATAATACTATTTCTAAAAATCTCAACTTTCTCCTAAAATGTCGGATTCTTACTAATTACCAGTTCACTATGGAAACTTTTATTATAATTCAACTAAAATCAGAAGTTTCTTTCTATATTTTTCATCAGTGGCTGTATGTTAGGATTTATTATTAATATTATATACTAAACTTTAACTTCGATGTTATTAAGTGCATCGAAAACAAAATGGCGGATGTCCTATTCACAGCTCATGGGTTTAAACTGATGATGCAATCGAAGTACTGAACTCTGCAATCTTTACACCGTTCTGCCAGTATTTAAAAGTGCTACTTTTATATAGAGGAAAAAACTCATTCCGATCTTTAAGTTATTTAATCCAAGCTCTTCACAATATTAATCTGAACTTCTCAACCTTTTTTAGACATATCTGCAGGATGGATGACAGAAGAAAGATCAAAAAAACCTTCATGTTCTATGGAATGGACGCCATAAACAGAATAGGACAATCCAGGGAGAAAAAGAGAGAGAGAGAGAGAGAGAGAGATTGGAAGAGTCCACCTAGCAATGGACACGAAATACGTGAAATTTACCATATTAAGTTCAATGAATGAAAGTTGAAACGATTAGTTTCTACTGAATTTCATGGCATTCCACTCACACCAATTCTGTCTCCTGTTCGTCTGACAACGACAGTACTCAGATCCTTCATTACTCGTCCAAATATAAGCCTCCATTATAGATGATTTCCTGTTTATCAAAAAAACAATTTCATCCTGCAGTTGTGTTCTATTATTTCAATACCATTGAGATTCTTTGGATGTGGTGGATGGAAATTTCCGTGACAGGACATTTTCTTCCGATCAAACAATATAAGTGAACTGCAGGACTTCATCATGTCCTGAGACAGGATGCTGGAATATAGAGGCTGGTCTGAAGATTCGCGTGTCTAACACTCTTAGGTGGTCATCGGTAATAAACTGACCATTGGATGCAAACCTTATTCTGATGAGTGTACTAACATATTTTATTTCATGCACTAATGTTTAAGCTTCTTTAAAATAGTCAAGGTAGGAATAAATATCTTTCTTCAAGAGAAAATTACGATGTTGTTCACTGTCTTTCTTTTTAATCAGTGTAGAAATAATTAAATATACGTAATGTGTATCAAGATAATACAGCAGAAAGATGTGTTACCCTGTTTACATAGCTTATCAAACTTGAAATTTACAAATATATATATTTTTTTTTTTTGGTCAGGTTAATTCTTTCTTGGAGGAGCTTTTAATAAAACGAGGCATTGTTCTTCACGTCCTGAGTGCTCAACCAATAGAATTGATTCCCAACATAACTAGTGGAGTTATAGGTAAAGATTAATCTTCACATTTATGTCTCTAATCTGAATTTAATGCATTATTCATTGATGCAGTCAGAAAACTTGTGAATTTTTTTCACAATTTTTATTCATTTTATTTATTTATTTATTTATTTATTTTTACATTTTTTGTAAAACTTTTGTAAAATTTTGTGAAAAGAAAAGTACAAAACACACTTCAGCTTCGTGAGCTTCTTAGTTAATATAATTTTAATTCTTTAAATTTTTGTAATAAGTCGCCTAAATAAACATTTTAAATTTTAATTTTATATATGCTGTGTACTAATTTGTGATAAACCTGAATAAAAAGCTCACATTTCCATTTTAGTATTCCATCGCTATATATATATTTTATAAAATTGAATGACTAGAACCGACATTTAAGTAAAAAGGTTTTAATATAAAAACACGACTAGTTTCGGCTTGTAACAAAAAAGACTAGTTTCTTTTTTCTTTCTTTTATAATATCACCTTCATCAGGTGATATTATAAAAGAAAGAAAAAAGAAAAAACACTGTAGCTTAAATAAACTTATGAACACCATAGAGAGTCTCTATACATAATTGACATTAAATCGTTGCGGTTGTATTTAAAGCTGTTCTTTCGTTAGTTGTATTGTTGAGAAAGTGCGTGCTAGTAGCATCTCGTGAACGCCAGTACATAATTACAGCTGAATGACAATCTGGGAGGTTGTAGCTCAAGGTATTATTTAGATGAACAGGATTGAAGATGATTTCTCTAGATTCCACGATTTTTCTCTCTAGTTCATCATTGCAACGGAAGATGTTAGTAGATTTTTCCCAGCAGACTTTGTGACTTTGGTTTTCATCATTAGGATTAGCCGAGAAAAGGATATGACTTGATAATGCACTGGCTCGCTGACCAAAATAAGGAATATCATAATCACACAATATTTTATATACACCAGGGTATTTGAGTTGATGATGAAAAGGTTTTGGGTGGCTAATTAAGGAACGGATCTTTGGAAGGGGAGTGAACAAGGTTCTGATATTGTATTTTCTTAGAACTTTTGCTAATTTGTGTGAAACTGTACTTATGTAAGGAATAGATATATTGCCTTTGAATCTATTTGTTTCTTCTGAGTGATGTCTAGGAGGATTAAGAAGGAATCTTTCAACGATCCTCTTGGAAAAATCTCGGTTCTAGTCATTCAATTCTTTATAAAAATATGTATGTTAACCGTGTTAATGATCATTCTTTCATATATATATATATATATATATATATATTATAAATACTTGGACTTTTTATTTTGACTTTTTTTCGCTGTTTATAAAATCCCTATTAAAATTAAAATATTAATCCATATTAATATTGCTAACGCCGTTTTGTCATTATTATTTTGTTATTATTTATTATAAGGTATTATAATTATTATTTATAAATTATTAATTCATATATCCTTAATTATTAAAATGTTTTACATGTTTATTGAATTGGTTTATTAAATTTTAATATGTTGGTTGTTTGTACATATTTTTGTTATTCCGTCTTTTAGTTTAATGTTTCGTTTCATTTTAGAGAAACGAAAGTCTTAAGTTGGAATTCATCTTCTGCAATATTGCTTAGGATATTTATCAAGTGTAATGTGCTTTTTAGTCGAAGGCGAGTTAGCCATATCTTAGAGAACCTTTAGATCCCACTCCCTCCGAATCTGTTTTTTTTTTTTTTTTTTCATTCTGGAAATGGCTTCATAGCTTTAATTGCTGTTACGAAATGTTATATTATAGACAACAAACAACGGAATACTGCATAAGAAACGGGTATGAACAAAGGAGAACGAATACTTTTCCATCACCATGAGGTATAAACAACCAATTAAGAACCTAAAGAACCTAGTTGAAAGTAAAAAGGCAATATAAGTAAATGAGCAATACGTGCTTTTGATTTACGATGTTGGAGTAATTCAAATATATTTTTGAAATACAGGGTGTACACTGTATTGCAAAAAGTATTGGAACATTAGCATTTATCTCAGATAAAGATCAAAATATTACCTTTGAATAAGGCATAGGTCCAACTTTGCCCATGTCAGCCATCATCGCGCGGTGTGAGACCACAGCCTGTCTTCTTGGAGGTCTGATGGCTTGAAAGTGTTCCATATTTATTCTCTATAGCAGTTTCCAGACTAGATAAAAAAATGAATAAAAATTCAAACAAAAGACATATAAAATCAATTAAAACCGGGAAAAAAATTCCTTAGTCCATTCACAGTACGAATGTACTATAGGTTCACTAATAAACCTCTCGTGGGTTAGAGCCACATAAAAACAAAAACAAAAAACGTTGACATGTTCATTGCAATTAACTTCCATTCTTCATACACTACTACTTTGAGTTCTGCCATTGAAGGTGATTTCTAGTGACGATTCATCGCACGTTATTCTTGGTAATTGCGCTAGCTAAAACGGGGGAAAAAATCGATTTTTGCACAACTTCGCAATATGACACGTAATAACAATATTATCATTTGTTCATTCGAAGCTGCTGTGCTCTGCTTCGAATGAACTATCATTCGAATATTATTAACTAACAGCATAGCCTCTGTTTGAACATTATTGGTATATGTGCGTGCGTTTCTGTTGTTTTAATACTTTGTAGTACAGTCTCTCTCTCTCTCTCTCTCTCTCTCTTCAAGGACATTCAACAATTATAATTTTCACTCAGATTTAATAATGTACTGATATCATTCAGGAAAAGAGAAGACAACAAATAACTACGGATAAGAAGAGTCTTTCAACTCAAGGGCAGACAATGTTTCATGTGACGACAATTCCCACCTAATGTAATTATTAAAATACAGGAAAGCCATAAAGGAGGGAACTAAAGAAACCTTAAAAATATAATTCTACATAATTTCGCAGACGTGTATCTGCTAATGTAAATAATGTGTATGTGTGTTTGTGTGCGCGCACAAAGTAATAAACATGCAGTTGTTTACATCTAAATGTGTCCAAGTGTGGAAATTCTCACACACATGGCTGTTCAAATGTTTTGATTTCTCACGTATTGGTTGTTTAGATGGATGGTTTTCCCCTTCAGTTGTTTTCGATCGTAGGTGACTTTGTAGGCATTGCCCACAAAGTATTCCTGGTGAGATTTTTACAGGGTAGTTCACCATTGCTTTCTCAACCCCCCAGTTTTATCCGGGCTCGGGACCGGATAAAACTGGGGGGTTGAGACGTATTCATGACTGTAATCCATGTGTGTTCACGGGGACGGTTTGCCTGTTCTGGAGCGAAAAACCCGAGTTTTTCTTCGGGCTTCGTCTATACTGACTGAGCTACGGAGGCTCCGGTTGTTTAGAGGAATTATTAAAATTTGCTTTTATGTTATATTATCACGCTATTAAAGTGTTTCAATACTATTACTAATATGTTCTGACTCAGTTTTGGAAGAACTAACGTAAAGATATGTTTTAATATAAATATCATAGTTGGCTTTCATTCCAATCATCTGCCTTTACAAAATCATAATTTACGAGCTTTACAAACTCGTTTTAATCATGGGATTTTAGTTTAGATTATTTCAAATTTAGTTTCTTTGATTTCTGCATTTAAAATTTGAAATATTAATCAAACAAATCTATCTCATCACAGCTATTGATGCAGACAACGTATATCGCTACAAAGATGCCATTCGATCAACTGGAAGTCGGGAACTAGAAGGTCGACCTGAATTACGATCTCACGTAGTCTCCCCTGCAGACAATTGCATCAGTCTTGCTCAGCATTCAAGAGGAAGTTTTTTTAACACACAACCACTGATGGGTGATTCTTACATCGAACTTAAGAAAAAATGGAAAACCGTGTTCTCGAAACGAATAGTGAAAACCGCTGATATTCCATTCTGTCAGGAATGTATCTGCCAACTGATGAATGATTTAACTCCGGAATACGTTTGTGAGCAATGCAATACAACCGCTAAAGGCGTACTGTAATTGACTATCTGCATTTAATCAGACGTAATTATTAATAATTTGTAAAATAACTTCGAGTGCAGCTCTCTCTGTCTTCATGAGAATCCGAAATAAAATGAAATTGAATCAAGGATCTTTAATAACATCATCATCAGTCAATTTTTTTGTGTTAAACTAAGCAGTTATTACATCTTTTCATTCATCCTTTTGCAAGATCCGACTGACGATAATATCTACTTCTTTACAAAACAATAACGACATTATGAAATACCTGAGCTATTTGATTACGAAAGCAAGTTCCGGCAGTCACTCAAGGTCTAAGTCGAGCAGGTTACTTAAAGAAAAGAGATTAAAAAAGTCTATGACAATTTAGTGACTGTTAAACTCGAACTTCCTGTGGTCATTATTAGAAAACGTGTGTCACGTATTCTATTGTCCGCCTTGTGGATAGTCAGTAAACTTCTATTATTATATTCAACAGTCAAGGTAACTTTTAGCAATATTTCTCTAAAGCTGCCTCGTTACTCATACCTAATAATTAAGATAATTACGGACACTTAAGCACTCGACAAAATAGTGTATGTCACCATTAACAACGGAGCATAGTTTCCAATTCATTTTGAAAAATGGGTAAGAACATATCATTTTTCTTCAGTCCGTTCGTATGCATATCGGAATGTGACTGGAATACGTCAATGAAATCACAACAGGATCTCCACTGAAATTAGCCGAGTTATATTAAGTTTGGTTTAAATGCGACCATTTTATTGACAAATTTATCAAAACGATTCGAGACGTTACAATAAAATAAACTGTCAACAGTATAAAAGCTAAAAGTGGATCAACGTTAAATCTGATGTGTTAATAAATGACATCACCATAAATGAATCACTAATCGTTTCCATACTCATCTCATTTTATGCTGAATATTAAGAAAAAAAAAAAAAAACATTCTTACACCTTTTCCTCATCATCTTTCGCTTTAGTTTTTGTGATATTTTTAAGTCCTGCCTAAAATGATTCTGTAAAAGGAAAATTCACACTTACTAGTGTTATTTCTTTTTACAAGGATTGAGAATGAAGTGGTGGCAATGCTGCTGTTGTAATATAGACAATGAAGTGTATGCATATTGTGTAGGTGGCAGTAGTGGTAAGGTGTGCATCATTCATATTGCATAACGACGATATCTGTTGTGCACTCCACGGACCGTAAATGGTTCACTGACTGCTTTTAACACAGCCTATTAAAAGTAAAATAACGCAATCTACTTACACAATACACGAGAAGTTAGAGTGATATCCATAAACAGATGGTTTTGGAAGGGGGTGGGGGGAATAACAGAATCTCTAAGAAACTATAAATAAATGTCTGTTTTGAAGTTGTTTATTGGAAATTATCTTTTTTAATACAAGAAATTTTGCAGTTCTTAGTCGTTTTTTGGAAGCGAATTTTTCATTTTCAAACTTGAAGTAAAAAAAAAAAAAAAAGACCAAACTTATGGTAGAGCATCTTAATCGTCACTTATGAATTCCTTAAGCAGCCTTTCAGCCAAATTTTAAATAATTCGCAAATTTGCATGCTAAAAATTTGTCATTAGAATATTCTTTGGTAATATCATTATAATAGCCATTTTTCTCAAATTGCTTTCAAATATTTTAACGAACTCTAAGTTTCATCTGATTCTTTAAAATCAGTTCTTTTGTGTTATTTTTTTCAGCCTCTGATTCACATTTCATGTCTTTCGCACCTCTCCTGTTACGTAAACTAAATTAAATCAATATAAATTAATCAAAAAACAACTAAATTATCTTCCTTGTGTTGGAATTTCTAAACAACGTAGTCAATATTTTTCTTTCTCTTGCCAAAAGCTGACCTCATTTGGAAAATATTAAAAGTTATTCATCTATCTTTCATCTGATATTGTTTTCATTTATTATCACATACGATGGCCTTCGTCGTCAGTTTTGATATATGATTGCTTCTTCTTTGTGTTGAACGTGCTCATATTTGTTGTTATCTTCCTATCCCTGTGTTAGGTCTCATGGCCTGTTCCAATCTCACGTCTCTTTTAAGGATTTTTTCATTATTTTCTTTTATTTATTTATTTATTTTGTTGTATATTAGGTGACATTGGGCCCATTCATTTCTCTGATTATCTACTGTTTGTAAGGTTAGTTCTTGTCACACAATTAGTAAAATATATTTCTTATCTAGTTTGGCATGTACTGATTTTTTTTTAAATTCATTTTGCTGATGTTATTCTCTGTATGTTTATTTTTTCACTGTCGATGTTCATTTCCACGTAATCCAACAAGTTAAACTCATATATTTCTTTGTATTAAATTTCTCAAAATACTCCTAATGAAGCCAATAATTTTCATAATTTTATTAATTTTATGTTGTGGATTTATTTCTTCAGTGACATATTGCATCCAGTATAATGAAAATTGTTAATTTGTTTTATAGGTTTATTATTTAAGCCTATTTCACATCTCATTAGCTCTCCTCCTTCAGATACCGTAACATTTATTTGGTTCAGAAGACATTCTCATGCCATATTTAATTGTAATATTCTTAAGGTTGTAAATTGCTAATTATGGTTCGTCTTCCATCAGCAATTGATATTTGTTCATCTACATGCAATAATGTGTTTAATTGATAATTTAATTTTAACTGTATTTATACATATCCTTCTATTTATTTTAATTCAATCTGTAAATAGAATGAATACTGAAGCTGAATTCTCTAACAGTTAATTGTTTTAAGTGAGGGTGAAGATTGAATCAACATATGAACTAACCTTTCTAAACCCATTTTTCCCTCTGATAACCTATTTTTTTTCTATATTTATTTATTACATAATTTATATCCAAAGTTTAGATTATTTCTTGATAATGGGCAATATAAGAGATTTCTTCCAATGTAGATTTCCTGAGTTTCAAATTTTACGTAATAAATTTAATAATCCCGTATATATTTCCAAGATAGCGTATTTAAATTCCATAATTGGGTTTCCTTCCAAATATTTTTAATTAAAATATTAGTTAATTTGTTTTTCAGTGAGGTCCTAACTGATATAACATTAAAATATCTCGCAGATTTAGTAGTTCGGTCCTAGATCTTTAGGACAGCTTAGATCGATTACCATTAACTCCGCCCAGCCGACAACTACAACCGAGATTCAATTGATCCAGTGATAGTCATGCAAATGGAAATTTCTAGGAGATATACACTGAGTTGGCTTTGCATTAGGAACACTCCCCCGATTTACATATTCGGCACGATAACAAAATACCACGTGATATCAACGTCATGTGCTGCTACTATAAATGGGCACACCTATCCTCTATACGTAATCAGTAAACATTTGCCAGTAATGGAGAAAAGAGGAAACATAAGCCAATTTCACCGGAAGCAGATAGTTAGTGTCCGAGGGCAGGTGCCGCTATTTCAGGTAATGCACATGAAGAGACATCCAGCAGAAAGACTCACATTGGTCACGACTGGTATCTCAGCAATGACATGCAATAGTCACACAGCTCATCCTCCAGTGCAACAGCTGGGAAATTCGACCCATTTCCACGCTATACCCTTACTTTGCCTGGAATTCGACAGCCGGAGACCAACAAGGCTACCTATGATGACGGCCAGGCATCGTAAGCAACGCCTCTCATGGACCAAGGAACGTTGGCAACGGGCCCATGACAGATAGAAGAAGGTTGTCTAGAGATGAGTCCCGTTTCTTGTTGCACCATGATGATGATGGCCGGGTTTGCATTTGGCATAAACAACATGAAGCCCTATCCCCTAGTTGCACAGTTGGAGTTCAACATGCTAGTGGAGGTGGTGTTATGGTCTGGGTAGCTTTTTTCTGTCACTCCCTAGGTCCACTGATTATCATCCCACAAACATTGAATGGTGAACGCTACAAGGACATGTTAGTCTACCATCTCCATCCATATCTGCAGGAGGTCCACTCCGACCATAGTGCTATCTTTCAACAGAACAACGCACCTTGTCATCGGGCTCGTACAACTACTAAGTGATTGGAGGAACACGACAACGAATTCGCAACATTGCCTTGGCCCCCAAACTCCCCAATCGGGCATGTGTGGAATATGCTAGAACGGGCTGTGAGGACTGCTGATCTTCCTCCACGGTGTAGCGTGAACTGATGGAGTTTCTGCAGAGAACATGGGTCGAGTTACGCATGGAGGATGCTCGACACCTTGTGGAATCTGTTCCTAGTTGTTCGCTAGCCGTGATTGCGCAGAGAAGTGGACCAACGCGTTATTAGGTGCGAATGCAAAGTTCCTAATGCAAAGCTAACTCAGTGTATAAGCATCTGACTATCACGCCCCTGTGAGCTCCAACAACACCGAACCGTCTATCCATTGCTGCAGTAGAGAAATAATACTGTTCTAGGAGCATCTTGGCAACAAACTAAAAACGCATAAGAGCAATTCGAAAAATGACGTTCAAAAAAGGTGAAAAACGGTTACTCATTAAAATACATCTTAAATGTATAAAAACATACAAATATATAATAAAATACATGTAATAAATTTAGTGTTAAAATGTAGGAAAGATGAATCCTTAAACTCTTATCTGTTATAACTTTTTATTGTTACTAAAGAAAGCTGGTATGTTTAGAATTATTATCGAAGCTCCTAAGGCAACGAAACCTGTATCGTGTTTGTTACCTACGTATACTCTTCTAGACAGTTTGTTTATTGGAAGATGAAAATTTCTGCCGCCTCCGTATGAGAAGTGCAATTTATCTTTGATTGAAACGTCCTTTATTTATTTATTTTTTTTTGTTGTTGTTGTTCTGAGGAACATTGTTTCTTTATGGCATCAAAAGAATCGAACCTACGTCTTTCCATCCAAAGGGCATCATCTATACCGAATGAGTTTACCGAGGCATGTGTTGAAGTAGGTTGTACCCTTATGTTACCTTTATGTTAGTGTAGTTGGCGATGAGAGTGTAAACAGTCATCTTGCGAATGCGTGTAGTAGTGTATATCCAAAAGGTTACTACTGCTGATATTAGTAGCTTATATGTGTAAAAGAAAAGAGGAAAAATGGGAAAGAAAGAAAAAAATATAGAAAAGAAACGAAATGATAACAGAAAGCATCCACAAAATAAATCTTAAATCAAATAATAATAATAATAATAAATAAGTGAAAGAATAAATGAAAAATGTAATCTGGACAAAGACCAGTAACACAAAATTATATAAAAGAGGAGACCGAAGAATGTTTAACTAAGAAAGAATTAGTTGTGGTTATAAGAAAAATACAGCAATTAAGGATTGTTATTATGTAAAGACAACAAAGATGATGTTTTTTGAATATTATTTTGAAGAGAGCTAGAATTAATGTTTGGATCTCTGTTTTGGGTGTTTACCTTCAATTCTCTATGTAAGTGAGCTTGTTTAGCCTTTTCTGTTTTTGTGAATGTGTTGTGCTAAGCGTGTTGATATCATTTCCATAGTTATTTCGATATTTTAGGATGTATAGAGGATTTGAGCACAGAATGCATGGAATGCTGTGTTACAGATGCACCATATGCGGTATGCAATAATAATAATAATTATTATTTTTATAAATAAATAGTTGGATAAATATATAAATAAATAAGCTAACGCCTTTAATCCGTCAAAGAGAATGTGTGAAGCCGTTTAGTTGTCGTGAACTTTTTGAAGACTGTGAGCAGGTTTTCTGTACCCTTAGATTTCACAGATATCTGGACCAAGACTATCAATGATTTTGATTGGCAACCGGAGAGGAGAATACGAAGATAACTAACGTCATCTTGTGGTCCATATCCTTAACACTATATATGTATTTTCTGAAATAGTGTAACTTCTATGGTAGATTGATTTTTTTAATTGCGAGATTAAAAAAAAGAAAGAGTGGATAAAGTTCCTCTAGTCGGCGACTAAAATCTAAATTATAACGATCTTTTTTTCTGATCTAGAAATGGAAACAATTGTCATTTCTACAGGCCACACAAGTACATATAATAATACAAAATGAATAACGGAAAAACTCACTTAAAAAGATTATTTAATAGTATAATTTTCGCCTGCTTGTCACAGGCATCTTCAGTACATTTTAAGCTAAAAATAAACAATAACTTACAATTCCAAAAAGCGCCACCTAAGTAGCTAATGTAAGATAACTTAAAAAGTCAATAAATTTCCTAACTAAAAAAAAAAAAAAAAAAAAAAAATTATATATGCAGTAAAAAGTTAGGAAAGATTAACTGATTTATAAAGTACTATCTCTCATAAACGGGATAGACGTAAACCATCGGATCTGTTTAAGTTAGGAAGGTGAAGTAAAGTTTCACATATTTCTTTATAAAGCCGTACCATGAGGAACCGACTTTTGTGGAGGACTCTTGTCTTTTTCCAGTGAAATCTGTGTCTAGTGATGACAGCGTGTTCTGCAAGTCCAGACTGTTCAGGTTCAAAGTATTGAATATAAGACTGGTGTTCTTCTAGCCGAATTGAGGCAGATCTTCCTGTTTGTCCGAAATAAGATAATCCAGAAGAGCAAGGAATCTGGTAGACACCTGGATAATTAAGACGTGGAAGCCTGTCCTTAGGAGAAGTGAGAAAGGTGGAGATTTTTCTCAACGGTCGAAAGCAACAAAAATATTCAGTGGTTTTAAAACTTTTGCTATACATTCAATAATGGCTTGTACATAAGGGATAGGAATGCGCGTTATTTCTTCTGTATTTGAAGAGGAAGACATATTAAAATACTACTCAAAGTTCTTTTGATGAAGGAATTCTTATATCCATTAAATAGAAAGGAAGAAATAATATATTGCATTCTTTCTGTAATAGATCGTCTGAAGAACAAAAGGAGTGTGCCCGATGAACCAGTGTTTTAATAGTTCCTGCCTTTTTACTGGGATGGTGATGAGATTCAACATGGATATATTGGCCTGTACGAGTCTTCTTTCTATAGGCTGAGAAATGTAGGTTACCATCTTGTTGGCGAAGAATTAAAAGATCTAAAATGGCTAAGTGCTTGTTTGATTCTACTTCTAGGGTAAACTGGATCCTTGGATGAAGTGCATTTAACTTAGAGAGAAACTGTTGAAGTTCATCAGAAGAGCCATTCCATATAACAAAAATGTCATCGACATATCTGAACCAATGAGTAGGTCTGGGTGAAATGTCAAAGATACTTTGTTCAAAGTGTTCCATGAAAAAGTTGGCGATAGCAGGAGTTATTAATTTTGTATTTATATGTCTGCTCACGATATTCCCTTATTAAAACGTACATATAATAATAATAATAATATCATCAGAAAATAATAATAATAATAATAACAGTGTTCCATCCCCCATCTTAATGGTGAAAAGTAAGAAGAGATCCATACCGGATCATTCGACGCCCGGGTCATCAAGGACTGCGTTAGATGTTGGGGGAATCCTGGGCTACAGGACCCAGCTCTCCTTGCGGGGCAATCAGGACAGGAAGCTGAATAGCGATCGGAAGAAAGCAAACTTAAAAAATGGACTGCAGAAGAAAAACAGAGAAGCTATGAAATGTTTTTACAAATCAACACCAGAAAAATGAGGTTTTAGAAAGCGTATGCATTTAATTTGGAAACAAAAATTCCCAGAATCTGCAATAACAGAACAAAGACTTATGGACCAAAAGAATTTCATTTTCCATAACACAATATTTACTGAACTTGAGCTGCAAGAGATACATAATAAACCAACAACTCCAGTAATAACAGAAAATCATCAGGAGGTAGCTATATCAAACTTTGGAATTCAACTCAGTAAACATCAAGCTGACGTATACCTCAGAATGTTTTGACAGAAGTGCAGTGTAAAATGAAGTCAGGGATATTGGAACATATGAACTCCATAAATGACCGTATAAGGCTACCACCTTTAAAAGCTTTACATAACTCTAAGCTGAAACAGCTCCTCTTAGACGCAAATGCTGTGATTAAAACCATCACAACGAACAGAATAAAGGAAACAAATCAGCTTCTATACAGCACAGTCTACATCATCATAGTGAATCTTTGTTGCAAACCGAAAGATCAAAAGCCAAGGATGAAACAATCTGCACCATGGAAAATCTGGTTGGAACGAAATGTCAACAAACTTCAAGCTGATTTGAATAACTTAAAGAGTTTTAAAGAAGAACGACTGAAAAATAATAACATCAAAAACAAACTGATTACCATATATAATTTGGCCAACGAAACGATTGCTGAAATTACTGAAGAGCTAAAACAACGAATTATAGCGACCTGCACAGAAAATTAAAAGATATGAAGGAAGAATAAACCAATATATACAAAATATGCAATTTCGACAGAACCAATGTCATTTCTCTCAGTCTCTCCAGAGAAATACCAATGCAATCAATCATTCACCAGAAAAAGAAGAAACACTCAAATTTTGGAAGTCAATCTAGGATAATCCTATTGAACACAATAAAGATGCCTCGTGGATTAAGGAAATAGAATCAGAAATGAAATCAAAACAAATGCAAAATGTCATTATCACTAAAGAAATGGTCAACGCACAAGCTAAAAAATTAAAAAAACGAGTGCACCTGGCAAAGACGAACTACATGGATTTTAGTAAAAGCATCTTACCAATCTACATGATCGAATGGTAGAACAATTTCCTTATTTTTGTTGCTGTCAAGCTCAGTGGAAGATCGGATGATATCTGGGCGCACTTTTCTTTTCATGAGAGATAAGGATATGGGTGCAGACGCAAATAACTCTCGCCCAATCACATGCCTACCAACTATGCTTAAGCTGTTCACTGCAATCATAGCAAATTCCATATACCACTACTCATCACATAATCAGATTGAACAAAAAAGGCAATTTTCAAAAATCTAGAGGAACAGATCCTTATTAATAAAATGATTCTCAGAAATTCAAAAACGAAAAACTAACTTAAACATAGCATGGATAGACTATAAGAAAGCATTCGATTTCCTCCCATACTACTGGATCCTAAAATCACTACAAATATTTGGAATTAGCAAAAACGTATGTTCGTTTATAGCTGCTGATATGAAATCATGGAAAAAACTTTGATAGTGAATAATGAATAATTCGGAGATATCAGCATTAAACGTGGAAATTTCCGAGGTGATTCCCTGTCACCATTGTTCTTCAACATTTCTTTGATACCTCTATCTATGATTCTTAACAAAACAAAACAAAACTTGGATATGAAATTCCCAAATGTAATATTAAAATTTCCCATCTATTGTATATGGATGACTTGAAGTTATATGGAAAATCGACCCAGCAAATAGACTCTTTACTGAACACAGTTCGTATTTTCAGTGAGGACATCAAAATGGCATTTGGTTTAGATAAATGCGCAATTTTATCTATTCAACGAGGAAAAATTAATGACAGTAGCAATTTTAATTTTGATCAAGAGAAATGTATAAAAGCAATTTCAGCTGACGAACACTATAAATACCTAGGAATATTAGAAGCCAGTGACGTTCTCCATTTGAAAGATAAACAACAAGCAGCTGCAGAATACACTAAAAGAGTTAGAAATATTTTGAAAACAAAACTAAATGGATTAAACGCAATTAGAGCAATGACGTCTTGGGCTATACCAGTGATCCAATACACAGCTGGGATCAGGGGTGAATGCTGGTCTTAAAATTTACGCTTGCTATTGTTATCATTCAGGGAGTGAGAGGTGTGATTGAAGTCTGATTAGCGGAATAATGAATCACTGACCATTTAAAACTATATATTTCGAAATTTATGTACATTTAATCCTACAAATACAACATTTATTTTAAAAATAATATTCTATTTTTTATGAATTTAGCTACTTGAATACAAATTCCACCCTACAGTTCTTCTTTATGAACTGGTCAATAACATCGTCATAAAAAATTGGTTGTAACTTAATTTTCCCAAGCAACACGCACACTTGTAAAGGCTGGCTGAAGCTCACTGGCTAGAATTACGTTGGCTGTCTTAAACACAGGCCATACGTTTAAGCAACAGAATGAGACGACGTGAAATGGCTATGCGCGCGCATGAAATCACAGTGCTGCTGCAAGGACCTGGAAACTCCTACAACCGAGCAAGCCAAGGTAGCTTTGACTAGACAAGCAAGTATCTGCCTTCGATGCACAACGCAAAGCTCAATTATTGCCGCGAAAGCTTGAGACGTCTTTTGTCTACAAAAATAAAAGCCTAATTGGAATGCTTATAAATGCATTCATTTATTAACAAATAAATATTACTTCTTTCCCAATTAATGAGCTTCCGCAGGAAGCATAGCAAGCATGGAGAATTCGCCCCTGGCTGGCATAATGGATTGGACAAAAGAAGACCTGGACAAATTGGACCGCAAAACTAGAAAACTAATGACTATGCATCATGCATTACATCCACGAAGTGATGTTGACCAGTTGTACCTACCGAGCAGAATAGGTGGACTGGGTTTGCTGCAAGTGAGACAGACTATAGAAGAAGAAGAAGAAGAAATTAGCTTAAAAAGTACATCGACAATAACTCTGAGCAACTCCTTCAAGCAGTTACACAAGAGGGCATTTCGAAAGCAGCAGGAAACAGATGCGATTACAAAAAGCAAAACCGGTATGTGCGCTGGAAAAATAAACCTTTGCATGGCCAATTTCTTAGAGATGCTGAGGACAAAATTGACATGAACAAGACTTGGCAATGGCTACAATAAGGATATATTAAACAAGAAACAGAAGGATTTATTCTAGCAGCTCAAGAACATGCATTACAAACTAATGCAATGAAATCAAAAATTTGAACGTCAATAATAACAGTAAATGCAGATTATGCGAATCAGTGCCTGCAGCAAGATATCTCAAACTGACTATAAATACCGCCATGATCAAGTGGCCAAAATAATTCATTGGCATATATGCAAACAATATGGCTTTTCTACATCTGATAACTGGTGCCAGCATAAAATAGAGACTGTATTGGAAAACGAACAGCAAAAATTCTCTGGGACTTTCGAATACAAACTGATCGGCGTTTGGAACACAATAGACCTGACATCACAATTATCGAACATCGACAGGTTTGGATTATCGATATCGCAGTACCCAGTGATAACAATATTAACAACAAAGAACTGGAAAAAAGTACTAAATATCGAGATCTGGCAATCGAAGTTGACATGATGTGGCTTAAACACACCAAAGTTATTCCAATAGTTGTCGGTGCACTTAGCGCAATTTCAAAGAAGTTATCCAACTATTTACACGCCGGCCTGGTTGACCGAGTGGTTAGCATATCCGCACTCCAGCCAAAAGGCTGCGGGTTCGAATCCCGCCGTGGGCTTGGATGTTATGATTGTCTGTGAAAGTACTTGTGGTGGTAGATGCCGTTGGTGTTAGCTGATGAAGGTTGGTGGAGTAGTGAGACAAAGAGTTGTAAAGTAGATGCCCTACCTCGATGAGTCTTTGAACTCCCTGTAAAAAAAACAGCACTATTTGGAAGAGTCCATATTTTACGACGCTACCTGACAGACTATTCTTAGATTCTTGGGTAGAATCTGAACTATTCTGTATCACCAGTCAAATTGTTGTTTAAATGATATCTAGTTTTTACTGTGTATCAATTATGTGAATAAATAATACTAATACTTCTACCACTACTAATAATAATAATTGTTATTTGTTTTAATTCACATTGTTCTAATTCACATGTTGTAATTCTAATTCACAGAATTCATAAACAAGGAACAAAATAATTTGTTCATTGTTTATGAATATATATATATATATATATTTTAATATGGATCCTATCGTCTCAAGGTCCTTAAAAATCCAAAGAGAAATACATGACATTAGTCTTTTATCAACAGCTTTATGAAGAGAGGAAAGAATCCGCTGCTCAGTCATCTCTCGACAATTTCATAAGAAAGCGCGAACGGTCAAATTAAATATTTCTTAAATATTTCTATTTTCTCATACTAAACTTATTATATTACTTTGCATTAATAATGGCATGCTGAAGTTCAATTTTTGTATGAATTCTGTGACTTAATCTAATAGAAATAACCTTTAAAACATGTTAATGTACCACTGTATTAACGAGTGAGGGAGGAGAGTAAATTCAACTGACGCAAAATTCTATTTATTTAAAGTTTGCGGAACATAACCCTCAATGAAGTCGAGGACTGCATGCATTAGTTTTTAGTGCCATGAAATAGCAGCAGTTGTCTTTCATACTTTTCCTGAAAAGTCTTAATTCGCTGATAGTTTGGAGTCACTCTCAGCAGAAACTAAAAGGAGGAAGCCTATTTGCCAACTTGTCGTTATGGCTAAATGAGTCCCGTTTACTCCTCTTGTGGAATAAAAAGCATAGGGGATCTGATTTTTATATATTTACATTTTTGTTTTAATAAAGTTTTAAATTTCAATGCATCCACACCCATTCTGGAAACTTATTCCACGCAAACACCATTTTTCATGAATAAAATCTATTTCAATCACACTCTACACTTCCACGGAATGATATCTTGTTCTCCTTTCACCCAAAACATTGTACAATAGCACCTGTACATCTGTCTCATAAATTCCTCTCATGAGCTAATCTTCCAGTCCTATATTTCCTTCTCTCATAAGGCTCTGAAGATTATTTTAATATTAATTTTTCGCTTGTGGACTCCCATGCATTTCCTTAACTCTTAGATATTCAGGAAACCAGATTTATGCATGCTTATCCAAATGTAGACTAATCAGTGTTGTACATAAAAGCAAAATTATGTTCTTAAATTTCAAATGTCAAGGTCCTTCTCAGTAGGGCCGCAACACTCTGGGAGACTTTCACGTGTACTGCAATGTACACGTGAAAGCGCACCCTAAACCCTAAACTTTATCTCGCTATTACTCTAATCCTTCACTTCCTGACTCACATAACTCAGTGTAGTACATTGAATTCCATTATCTCTGACCCAAGTGCAGAGCTTCATGCTTGGCAACATTAAAATGATATCCTTACTAATCAGTTGACTAACACAATATATGAATGATCACCCTCCCCACTTTTAAGATAGTTTTTAAAAATTTTAGAATTGTTTAAGAAAGAAATCTGTGAATTTTCTAGGAAATTTTTGTATTATTTATTTATTTATTTATTTTTATTTTTTTCTAAAATTCATAGAATTTTACATGAAATTCTATTTGTTCTTAGCTATAATTGAGCGAAAATTCCATATGTAGTATATAAAATATGGATTCTGGCGCACATTAAACAAAGTGAATAAAATCCAGAACGTGTAGCAAAACTAACAAAAGAAATGAGTTTTATATATTAATAAAAATGTCAGTTTAAAAAAAGTGCTAATAATTTAAATAACTTTATGCAGATTTATTCAAAGTGTTCATATCAGTACATTTTACTATTTTTGCTCTATGATCCTTTATAAATAAGATTAAAATTTACCTTTGTACCATAGTCCGTGTAGCTTTGTGAAAGTGGATTTTGCATCCATAGCGCTAGGCTGCGTGAATAAACCCAATCCCATTTCGAATCTAGTGGCCAGATATAAGAACTTTTGTAACCCGTTCTTTAACTGGCTACCTATTTATAGAAAGAAAGTAGAAAATAAACCGTAGAACCCACACTAGAGTCCATATTTGAGCCTGAAGTTTCTTCATGACTAGGCTACTTGTATGTAGAAGATAATGACTTTGATTTTAGTGAAGAACAAACTTTACGTGCAAACTTTGTTTTCTTACACTTGGATAAAGGATTAAACAAGAGTGTAATATTTTAGCATTTTTAATTTAATTTATAACCAAGTGAAAAAACTTTCTACAGGTTGGTAGTTTTTTATTATTGGCAGCTGTATCCTCTTCCAGATCAGTAGACTGTGTGGGAACAAATTCTTATTGATTTATGTGTAACCAATCTCTTATAGACTCTGTCTGTGTCTGCACAACAGATTCAATAATTGATTGATGTTTCAATATTCTAAAGGCCCTTCTATAAAGAGCCTGAATGAATGATACGTAAGAAAGGGTTCTAATTATGATCCTCATATTCGTTTCATTGTGTGCAGTTAAGTTTCATATTTATAATGAATTTTAGCTGTAGCTGACTTTTATTTTATGAGCTATAGCTATTTATTATTTTAATTATTGGTGATTGTTGTTTTTCCTGCAGTCAATTTCATTCTTAATAAATGGATAAAGTTGAAACTTGTTAATGCTTTCTAAGCAGAACAGTAGTATAAGGCATAGAATTGTAGAGGAGTGTTCTTTCTCAATTGGTAAGGAAATTTTAAAGCTCAAACTATTTTAAACAAAAAGCTTAAAAAGGAAAATGAATAAACAAAAAAGCGGTTATTTAACAGATTTAAATGCACATGACTACACTATAGATATATTTAGATTTTGCATAAAAAAATTAAAACTTTTAACAAGAATCAAATTAGCATTCAAAATTACAGGAGGAGGAGTGGATTGTTTTCTTAATTATAACAGATAAACTGCAAGGTGGAAAAATTAAGAAACTGTAATAACCAGATAGTTACCACTTTAGATCCGTTACTAAAAAGAAGAACAAATGATAATGGTTATGTCCAAAAGAATGATTCACTATTTTTAATTCATAAAAAATGAGTATCTAGGTAGGCATTCTTCTCAGTGAGTGAGTTCCAGAAAGCAAATCCATGATCAGGATTAAAACAGCAAGTCAAGTTAAAACCTCCAAATCATGAAATGTATATAACTAAAACTCATAATTTTATGATTCATAATTCTTATTTTAGCTACAATGGGAACAGGTGGTCCAGGTGATGTTGCCAGCTAGGCTACTAAGAAAGTATTAGATATCTGGCTCTGATTGCAAAATAATAAAAATATATCTGCTAACGCCTTTAGATTTAGTTTTGAGGATTAAAGTACAAGGACGTTCAGTTCTAACTAAATTTTGGAAACTGATAGCAGCCAAACTTCACCCTTGACCAATCACAGATAGCTGTGGCACACTTACACTATTTCAGGAGAATAATACATAGTGTTACAGTGTTACAGTTAGGAAAAACAATATAGCGGCAGTTGTCCACCTTACTCTTCCCCAGATACCATTTTAAATCATTGATAGTATTGGACCAGCTATCTGTGATTGGCTAAGGCTGGAGATTGTTTTCCCCCCAGTTTCCAAAAATTCCTTTGGATTAGGCATTGGTAGTTTAATTAAAGGATTGCATATGCTGCACCGCTTAGAAAGAGAAACACTAAAATCTAAGAAAAATGAACACAAATTTAACAGAATTCATCGACTTATAGCCATGTGCATATTGGAGAACATATACAATATCTTTCGAAGATGCTTGCCTTATTGCTGAAATAATGCAGATTTCCTTGAAAAAAGAGAATTCCGCCTTATATATGAAATCTCTTGAATAAACCACAGTAATGTTAATATCGATCCCAAACGCTTTGAACTTATGCTTCACTACTGTAAATAGACACCCATCTAAGAAAATATATATTTAGGAGAAGGATTATGTATACCCCGTCAGGAGTAAAACAGTGGGAACATCGGTTTTTTTTTTTATTGTCTATTATAAACATCCCGTTATAGAAGAACGTGCATTTAAATTACTTCCCCTATTCACTATTAGGAACTAGAACTCAGCATTTCTCTAATCCAAAGACTTCAGCAATTTGCAGTGGCTGTAAAATTACTGCAAGTGGCATAAAAACCAAACAACCCCGTTAACAGAGTAAGCAAGAAATCTTGTGAGTATCCCTATTCTGGAGTGATGTGAAATTAAGTTCTGTTCGGTTAAGGTGAGTCTACAACAGCAAAATAAATAAATAAAATAAGCAGATCATTTTGATTAAAAAAGTGATTGTGAATGAACATGTAGAAATAAGCTACAGAAATATTAAATAGGAGTTATAGGAATACTTGCAGAAAATCTAAACTCTATTCTGTGGAAAAAAGGTATTAGGAATAATAATAATAATAATAATAATAATAAAAAAGAACCACAAAAAGGACAATATCTAAACAGGGATCAACAAAAAGGGAATTTTTATCAGCTGCCAAAAGCAGACTGCAGCTGAACGAAGGCTCCATCACTTTAGGATCAACCTTGTTGGACTTGGAAAAACAAGACAATACCTATACAGAATCCACATTCTGAAATCACCATTCTGCTTTTGTCTTCCACACGTTCGACAGACTGTTGATTACTGGCTTTTTGATTGGAAGTTATTTGATTCTATCTTGATGCCTCTAATATATCTTCACTTCAGAAGACGCTGACCGGTGTCAAATAGGCGTATTCTAAATTATTTACTATTTCTAATAGGTCTTATTTCCAATCGCTGTAACTTAAACGAAATAAAAAAAAAACGAAACTGTAAATGAATTAACAACATGATAAGTAACATGTGACATGATTCATAATGTCAGAACTATCATCATCTTCTTCATCTGCTTAAGGTGGCTTCAGGCTATCGTGAACAATAACATTCCAGTCCAGTCTATTGACAACCAAGTTATCAAGTTATTTAAACTTATGGAAGAGTTCAGACAGACCACTAAAATTTATCTGCCTTGCATAGTCTACTGCTTTTATGTAGGTTTTCAATCTTGTACTCTCAGTTTATTATCTGTATATGTACTATATCATCTACATATTTTCTTGTAAACAATAGCGACAGCATCCAATGGGAAAACATCAAGTTGATGCATAGATCGATATATAAACATTTATACAAAGAAAGTGCTAAAGCCCTACTTCATTGACCTAACCTCAATTGTAACGACAGCCTCACTATTCAAAAGTGTGAGAAATTGTTTTCCTCAATTGTATTAAATAAATTGGTAATCTCTTATATTATTTTTAACTAATTTAATTATTTTCAGCTCATTAGTTTTAATCCATGAACACGCTACTGTATACATGGAGAAATTCTACTTTAACGCATGCGCTCTACCGTTTCTTTATTCACTGCATATTGTCGTTCGTTATTTGTACTGATGATGTTTTAAGATATGTAAGATGAAATATTTACATAATAAATTTTTGTTTACTGTGGCATACGTATTATTCTATATTTGCATATTTTATATGATGTAAATTTTGTCCATTCACAGTTATTTCCATGTTTTCTGGAAATAGGATCTTACCAGATGTTCCAGACAACTATGGTGAAAGTGGACATCCTGCATGATACTTTTCTCTTTACTGGTATTGCAGAGGTTTCAAGTACTCGAAGTTTTATTGTTGCCATGTATTTGTATAGTACTGGAGGATATGATATACTGTAATTTTTTCTCTTTTATTTTTTGTTCCAAAATTTCAAGCAATTTATTTTTGCTTATTGAGTCAAATATCTTCAAGTCTATCAAGCAGGCCATAATTAATGAACATAGCCATAATTAAAGAAGAGGCATTCAGAACCCTGTAACGAAAAATATATTGGAAAAAATTCAACCAAACTCGGTGCAAGTACACTCTGAAACATGGTTTTTGATTTACAGAAGATAATAAATAGTACACGATTCTGCCACTAGGGGAAATTTGACTTCCCAATAGTGTATCGCGATCGACGAACATGGGTAAATGTGGCGATCTTAGCGACTTTGATCGTGGACGTGTTATCGGCAAAAGACAGATGAATCATTCTATCGCCCAAGTGGTAAGAACCCTAGGGTTCTCGAGGGCAACCTTATCAAGGATTTTCCACGAATATACCCTCAACGGACGTACCAGCGCCTAGCGAGCAAGTGGTGGCCGACCACACGCCATCCATTGATGACCGGGATCGACATAGACCAACTGCAGGGCAACGGCGGCACTAATCACATCCGCTTG